>NC_060239.1:21358251-21664900 GCF_021155785.1 Neodiprion fabricii
GAAATCAGTACACACGTCGTTTCGGCCATATGAGCTACAAAGCACATCGGTGTTTTAGGATGTAGGAAATGAAGACCCCGCTACAACCGGGCAGGAAATAAATAAGATTCTCAGTTTATATTACCCTTCGATTCTTAAATTGAGCAGTGAATACCGGCCACGCCATACGTTACACTGGCGTCCATTTTCAAATTAAAATAGTTCTCGTCATAGCGTCATTTAAAATGTGGAAAACAATCATGTTCCGTTAAACGAATTTATCTCTCGCTATATGCGTATAAGTAAGAAAACACACGCCATATTATAATGTAACCTTACGCAAGTATCAGACACTTGTAGCGATGACATTTGGCTTTCCGGACATACGTATCACAGGTACAATTGTCAAGAACATAACTTACCAACTCTGCATTTATCTCTCTCTCTCTCTCTCTCTCTCTCTCTCTCTCTCTCTCTCTCTCTCTCTCTCTCTCTCTCTCTCTCTCTCTCTCTCTATCTATCTCTCTCTCACTCACTCTCCCTTCTGCTCGCTATCGCTCTTTCCCCGCCAGGAAATGAGATCGAGCAAAAGTCGATTAACTTACCCCGGTGGCAACCAAACCAGGTCCTCGTACCTCACCTCGTACTTCGAGGTTAAAATTCTTGGCCAACTGATTATCGGAGTTTGTATCCGTCTAATTTGCACGTGGGTATCGTTAACGAAGCAATTCTCATCCGTTCAATTGTGAGGATTTGTAATCCAGCAAAGAGTATCCGCCAGGTCCCGAGTCCTATCCTCGCATATATCAAGATCAGCGGTGCCAAGATTATGGAGAGCCATTTCAGCTGCGTCTGCAATTCTGCTTCGTGAGGCTGGAATGGTAGGCAAAAATCGAATACGCGGTTTGTGCTGACCAGGAACGGCGAAGAACGCCGGAGGCGTCATTCAGCGCGTATTCCAATCGGGACTTTCCCTCGTCAAAAAGTTTCTAACTACTTAGTTCTTCCCACGAAATGAATAACAATTCCAAGACAGCGTCGGCAGGAAGTGTTTACCCAACTCAATTCGGCCGCAGGTTAAAAGCGCTTTAACACTCCTGACAGACACGTATAAAAGTGACTTATCATCATTAAATATACGTCCTGCAAGCGCAATAAAAGTACAGAAGTTGGGACGTGAGGTGTAGAGCTCACGTACGCGTCTAACTGCAATTCAGAGATATTACATTTTTCGGAAAGCGCATCACGCTTCCAGCGGCAAGCTCCCTTGTTAAAGTGGAATCAATTTCTTAGCTGCAAACTTTGCGAAAATAAGAATCTCTGAGAGATTGCTGCAAGCTCCGCGGAATTTCTATGGGGCTTTACGTAGATGTATATATGTATGAGTGCTAGACGTATACGTATAGTGCATGCGCGGTAGCGACGCTCGAGTAAAAAGACGAGGTGTTTCCAGATTCGTAATTGGCAAATGGCTGCCGAGACAACGGGGGACATTAATTACCTAAACTTTTAATTCGACGCTCTCTCCCGATTCCGCTCATTTTGACACTTCCCGACGGAAACTCTGATCGTCGTAAGACCCTACTTGAAATTCAGACTAAGCCTATAAAAACTTGTTGCTATTCGGCGACTCGACTGTACAGACGTAGCACGTTATGGCGAGTAAAACTAATTTCACTGTACTTTATGTTTGTTCTTGAGTTTGAGATTCTTTTCTTTGGAATCGAGTGCCTTGAAGAGGTTGTACAAAAAATCATAGGAAATATTTTAATTGTTAATGTCTTTGAAAAAGACGCATTTCTTTTACGAATCCGAGCATTGGGCTGGTGCTTTCGAGAAAAAGGATAATTTATTTGTGTTAGACTCAAGTTGATCGCTCCTCCTTGTTGAATTTATAATTCAGTGTCCATACAACCAAGAAAAGACCTAGACAGTCGAACTTTGTCTAGATTTATTCAGAAAATAGACAAGTACACAAACCGAAGTTTCTCGAGTCGGTTTTATTGAGCGTGTTATGAAGTAGACACTTGTAGCGATTACTTGGACGGCAAATATTACGGCTTACAGGACCGTGTGAACCATACGCCATAAGCAACAGGCACTCGTTATACTGCCTCAGCTGTAGACATTGACATAAATGTGAGGCAACGAAATTACATATTTATATCGAACGTGGCTTTTGTGAGTCTGCCAAAACTACAAACATTACGCAAACGATGGAATAGCATTTTCATTATAGCGATAATTTATATTGCCGATGAGCGTGTATTTCCGACAAAGAAATAATAAGTGTCATAAATAAGTACTTCTCGGCTTGTGCCAGAAGCTATTACACATGTTTAGTCGTTGGTATCTGATGTGTGCAGAGTTCGGTTCTCATTGTCCACAGTATCGTAAAAGAAAAGGTAAAATTAAGGTAAATAACATTTTAACCAATAAACAATACCTTCCGATCTTCTGAAAACTTTTACACGTCAATGATTCTGTTATATTAAAAAATAATTTATATTTGTATAGATCATATGTTGAGTTGTCGTTATGTGCAGCAAAGTTTGGAGGTGAGTCGAAGTTTACTCTTTGTCACGGCTCGTCCACTCCATTTGACAACGATACAGATACAGGTGAATATAATCCCGAGCGATGAAGTTTGCTTCCGATATCGCTAACGACCCGTGCATAAGCTAGTAAATCGTACATGGTGGGCGGGGAAGGAAACCGGAGGAAGGATGATGTTGAACATGACGATATTGGGTTCCGGTACACTCCAGATGCGGTGGATATAGAGCCGCGACATTGCCGCTCGCAATAAGTAGGCACTCCACGAGGCAAGGCAAATAAACAAGTATCAGACTGCCTGGTCGTCCGTCAGTATCGGGTACGAAGGTTGCTTGGATCCCGATACCATTATATAGCCATTGTATTTCGACCTATGATAAGCCTGCGACAGATAAAATGATTCTCAGAATTTTCTCGTGGACCAACAGCTTGATAAATGAACGTAAATGAGTACACGACAGTTGGAACCGTCATCTGAGAAAGCGAAGTAGCGTATTATTTATGCATTAGACGGAACCAGTTCAACAAAATATTCTTTGACACACTTTTAGGCCAAAATCAAGTGATCCATGTTTCGGCGTTTCATCGAATGGGTATTTATTAGGGAAAAAAATTTGGATACTTGTTTGTGATATCCTGTGTTCTTCTGTTTATTCGTACGGATGAAGTGATTTAGCATTCTTATGTTGAATGCATTTCATAGTATAATTATTGTAACATCTACGATCATATTTCCTTGAATATCTGGGTTACGTTGGGTATAAAATATTCGGAAATGACAAGGCAGGCGAAAAAATAAGCAGCATGTTCCGAGAAAATTCACGGTTAAATAGAACGTCACGCAGCATGTATCGTAAAACGAGTTTGCGATATATTTTCGCGCCGACAAATAACCATTCAGCGATATTCCGAAACACGGGTCTCTTTATTTTGGCCCAAGAACGTGTATAAAACCATTTGTTAAAATCGCCGAGTCCTATCGCGCAACCTCTCCTTGTGATTCGGAATCAGCCCTGAGCGGATTGGGGTGGCAGCGACAACGACGTCGTTTCGAGTGGCGGGCGCCATATTTCGCCAATGATCTTTTGAAGTGCAAAGTTTCACCGGTGCCGGCCGATTTCCAGCCCAGTTATGATTCATGGTCAATTGCTACACCGTCGCTGGATTTAATAATTTTCCATCGTGTTCAAGTAGTGGTGGGATGCAGGGGTTGAGGGGGAACATATCGACGTAGACCTGCCCTAAATACGCGATTTCGCGAGGAATAGATCCATGTCCGAAGTGGTACCAGAGCTTAAAGAGGGGCGCTAAGCTGTTGCTCTCGGTTTTATATTGCTTTTTGCCCTCTCGTCTTCCCTCGGCGACATACTTTATTCCCTGTCAAAATGATTTCTGACTGAGCGGGAAGCTGCCCTGGAGGGGCTGATTTTTTTTATAACAGAATAATGCGATTCGTCTTTTGGGTAGTCTTTTGGGCAACTGCTCGCGTGTGACTTGTCGAGTCATTACGCTCTTAATGAGCATTCTAACAATTTGCTCCGCTTGTTCTTTCATCTCGTTCCAAGGAGCCGGCCCGGTCAGTAGCGCGGGGGCCGCAAAAGTCGAGGGGTGAAAGGCGAAGAGGGTACAAGCGCTCGAATTCAATCGATTGAGACAAGGCGCGGTGTCGTTCGAGTACAATGGGGTCTGGGAAATGAAATTTTTTCCAAGCGAGCCAATTATATAAGGCTTGCCGTGAACTTCAACCTTTCCGAGACGGTGATATCCATGGAGGTCGACTGCTGAGACTCTCACCGACGTGTACCTATTCTGAGCTTGTTCCAACAAAAAAGCACAATGCTCCCACGTTCACAGTTATACATTTTACTTATTGTTACAATGTGGTTGATTGTGAACATAATCGAGACGATATGAAAAAAACCGAGCACCACTCATAAACTTTCAATTTCCACGGTCGTTATGCTCCTTACTTATCTAACACTTTATACTTATCGCCTAGCAAGTGCATTTGCCAACTTTCAAAAATTCAAGAATATGGGTTCAAAATTTTTGTTGGAGACTTTTCAAATTGACAGTATATCTCAATTTGTAAGCTACTACGATATATGCTAACCGTGAGGCTATCCTATTGCGATCGAAACCAGCCATTCGTTATAATGTTTAAACATGGGTTCAGGTATTTCACATTTGATTGGCTGAAGTAATTTATTATGTTTTCCTTCGATGCGTGCAACGAAATATGTTTTGTATTGAGAACGTTCATTAATCTTGTTCGTCAGTTGGCGTTCTTGATACCGATTAGCCGAGTTGGCTATAACAAGGGAATCGTTACAGCATCGGAAACGAATCTTTCAGGATATAAATTCGGAACGGATGGCGGAAACGAACATGACATCCTAATCCTCAGTGAACGTAATTGATCGTTCGGTGTAACGCCTGTCCCTTACACGTATATGAAGCAAAAAATGTAGAAAATTCAGCCACACTGACAAAGTTGAAAAAATATTCATATTAATTGAGTTTGAGAAAAGTGACCATTTTTTTTAACGTTGACATACAGCTGAAATTCTTTATCGTTTTGCATAATGAATATACCGACTCGAAAGATTTCATCAGATTTCTATACGTTCACAGAATTTCACATGATTTGAGAGTCTTCGTTCGAGACTTGAAGGAACTTTGTGAAAATATGAGCCGTGGATTCGAAATTTATAGCAGTTGTGTGTAAGACGAATCTACGACAGTTAAATTATCTACCCATTTCCCTTCGCAAGGTACCAGTGGCCAAAATTTAGGAAGATACGTGGCGACAGTAAAAGTGCGTCAGTTTGGAAACGGGATCCCACTCGACTCTCGGGCAACCGTTTTCCGCACACTTCGCGAGGAGCGACCGGCTCTACGGAGCTTTGCATAAATTACGGCGATGCTTTTGCGCTTGAAATGAGACCCAGTTGACGCTACTCGTTCGTTTGGATTACTGACGACGTCGTTTGGCCAAGCAATGAATCAATCTGCTGTTCGCTGCGGGCAGCGTATCGGTGCGCTGTTTGGGGCGTCATAACCCTTCCAACACTTTGGTAGATGAGAGTGCTCCATTGTTATGCCCATGGCTCCCGGAAACCGAGGTTCACGTGTGTCGTGAAACGTGGACCACGCCGATGGCGTACCGAGGTTGAAAAAAATTTTACCACCTATAAGGTTGAACCATGACGCCACATCGAGATCGATTGAATCCAATAGTTCAAAACCAGTGGCATGATCGGCTGGAGTACAGCTTAGACCAATCGATCACGCTATTAATCGTACCTCATGCGATCTGATGAATTCTGGATCTATATGATTTGTCCGATTGATCGGTGTGGATCATGGATTCGCAGCTTCGAGATCGGGAGTTTAGCTCGTAGAAAGGTCTTGTTAATGATTGAATAATGAGATCAAAGCTCACTTTTAAGTAGAAACACATCTGGAAAATAATTGGAATCTTATAGGGTTTTCAACAATGAAGCCAATTTTAAAACTCTTTGTCCCCCAGATATGAATTTTTCAGTTACAGACGTGAAGTTGGTACCATAAATTGAGCAGAATATTAATCATCTATCACGATGACAGGTACATACCTTGATTCACTCTATCATGAGCAGAGCTCGCACTTCTTAACATGAAAAAATCAATTAAAGTAAACACAACACAGGGAAACTTCTTATCCAGGTTCTAAAAATTACGTTACTCGGATTAAATGCACGGAGTCTGCAAGTTTGCTGTTTTCCTCGCCTTCGCGTTTTCATGATGCATTTTTTGTGATGCATGACCCCTGAATCTGATGAGGCCGAAATTAGTAACGTTATTTCAATAAGTCAAGTTTTACAAAATCTTTATTTTTTGCAATACAAGGAATATCTGAAAAGTGGTGAACCATAATAAAGAGAACCTACTCATATTTTGGAAACTTGACTAGTTTCAAGTCATTATAAAATTGCAAACGAATGATTTAGATTAATTTTACCCAATCTTTCGTTACACTAACGTTACTAACTTCAGTCTCATTCGCTCTGACATTCTATTCAATTTCGATATCGACGTAATGAACCGCTAAGCACCGAATCAAAGAGCACCATTTTTGCATTAAAAAACACTCCGCCACGATGATTCGAACATGTAACTTTTACAAGATCGGAATAATGTAACCTTCGCAAAGTTTCTAGTAACACAGCTTTAGCATATCACCTCAGCTAGTCATCTTATAAGCGATGAAGGAAAATTCGGGATCTGCGTAACATTAACGATGTCGTTCTGAATAAATTTAAAAACCGTTGCTTCGGTCTACCAGGATGAATGTCGAAGTACTCATTGAAAGATGAATCAATCTACCTCACGAACCAGGGTTTGTTTCTTCGGTACACAAGCCGCTTGGCATGTGTTCCGAGGTCTGTTTCGAGTATGCGGAAACAATTTGTACGCACATGATGCGTTGAATGGACCGTTACTATTTCGTTCTTGTCTCCACTGCGCAGCATTGACGTGCCTGGTGAACTTCTCGCCAGACAATATTAATAACTCGAATATGTTAGTGTCTGCACGGGAAACGCAATCGCGGTAGTGGCAGGTGTCTGGAGCAGAGAGTCGAGTCTACCGGCTGAAACGGTGGCCGTGGCAGAGTGCCGAACAGAAGTAGGACGTTCTTGATGTATCGACTGCTCTGAATCCGTATTCAACCAGTTGCCACAGAGCGATGCTGATTACGAGTGGAGACTATCCCGAGAGATCGAAGAACAGTGCGCGATTTTCGCCATGGTCTTGAAAATTGTCCATGGGTAAGTACGGACCTCAATATAAGCACCAAAAAGCAAAAGTTCAAAATTCCATAAAGTTTCTTATGGAATTCAAGTTGGGAGCGTCGTTTCATTTTTATTCATGCGCGTTTTCAAGGAAAACTTGCACTTTTTTTTTAAGATTATTTCTTTGGAAGTTTGTAGATATTTAAGAGGATTCAATTCCTGTGCGGCTTACGTTTGTACAAGATGCGTTCCTTCAACGACGTCAGAAAATTCACATCTCCATTATTCGACCAAGCCAAGTCTGAGAGACTAAATTCTGTCGAATAACCGTTGTATGCCTCGAATGTGGAGAGCTTGCTGCATACCTAGGGTGCAATTACGTTCTATCGATTAAGTCAGCAGGTTGGACGATAGGATATGTGTGGGTAGTCTAATTTCCAGTAATATCAACTGAAACAAACAAAGTTGAGCGTTAAAATGCAAGTTGAATAGAGAGGAGGGAGAATAAAAGTAATATCAAAATCGAGCAGAAAGTCGTTTGGCAAAGGATCGATGTACATGCGCAGCGCAATAATTAATTTGCTGATAACGCTAGGCGTGATTTTTCAGCCAAATAATGGCTCGTTCAATTAGTAAATTAGAATTAACCTGCATTCCTAATCATAATATCTTGACTGTTTATCAAGCGCCATTAACACAGGGGTTGGGTAATTAATTGATTTACAGTTATTACAGTTACGGCCGATTATAGAACAACAACACGAGCATGATTTACGGACACGTATTTTTAGACACACTGCCCACCTCAGTTCATCTTTGCTAATCGCGAGGCTAGATGTACTTTTTACGTGACACGAAAATGTCTGTGTCAGAGTTACCTTAACGTGAATTGTAAACTTTCGCCAATGTTTTAAACAATAAATCACAACTGACAGTAAGATATGGTTTTACTTACCGCCACAATACAACGTGAAGCCAATTTACACGCAAAAATGTCATTTCACCAAATGTCGCGAAAAAGTTTACGCATAGTAAATGGGTAAGATATTGTAATACACACTTCATTTTGAATTAAGAATAAATACATAATCATCCGTTTAGGATAAACGAAAATTTGTTGAAACCCATTGAAATTGAATATTGCATTAAATTGAACAACAATGCGACATTGTTTTTCTCTCCTAATTGAATCGAGCGGAACGCGATCTGGAATAAAGGGATAAAAAATTGGCCCTGCCATTAGTCACTGGCAAATGTAACGAGTGGGTCTCGTTCGATATCGAGAGAGAATCGAGGGGCCGGGGTATCGTAGATTGAGAAAGCTTGATAAGCGTAATCAGCTGGAACATGATTTACAAGAAATGCTTAGCCTCGTTATTTCGATCACTCGTTCGGCTCGTTCGTTTTCATCTACCCTCAAATACGCGCCATTTGTTGTACCAGCAATCTATCATGATCAAAGTATAATTAATTATCGCGGACTGCTGAGATATAACGACAGAAGTACGATTATGAGAACTACCAGGGGTTGTGCCAGTTTTCCGAAAGACAATCGTCGATCATACGTCAGGCAGCCGCTGCCCATCAGACGGTTCACTTAAATACGATCCTAATCAACTTCGTACATCAGTGGATTTACGGATTCCCATCCAACGTGGATCGAGGCCCGCCGAATAGACCCTTGCAGACTAAAAATCTCCAGGGATTAGACTGCCCCGTATGTGGTTGTCTCATCCAACCTTAAGACTCTGTTATCGAATTTCCATATTAGAAGCCTCACGATTCAATTACAACAGTGGAAAGGTTCGACAGCTGATGAGGTAATTTTTGCACTCACGATCGGAATACGAATTGACAAGTGAAACTCTATGCAAAGGAAAGAAACCGGATGAATTGATCTAAGGATTTCTACTGTCATGGTCTGACGAATTAACTGATTGTGATTATAATCTTTTTTTTTTGCCATTCCACGTCGCACGATGTTCAACGAAAAAAGATTACGACGCTCCCTTGAGCATGGCTCTTTTTGCTGGAACATATCGCGTTACGATGGCGGTAAATTTTGATGGGGATGAAGTTGGTAACGTCAGTTTAACGACGCATGTTTAGGAAAATCGTTGCTTCTCACCCTTGGGATTGTCTGAAATTCAACTAGTAAATCACAACCAAGAAAACATGTTCATATTTGCCAAAGCCAACTCTTTGAAAGTCCTTATAAAATTGTACAACGATTTGTTCCATGATGTTTCGTTACGTTAACGTTACTAACCCCAGCCTTGTGAATTTCGCCAAGAAATAAATCTGGAGAATATTGTTCGGCTTAAGATTACCTTCTTGTTGACACAAAAATTGATGTAATAGCTGGTCAACTTTACAGGCATTATGATTTTACCTGGAATTAGTTTTGTTCACTTAGGTGTAATGATGAACTTTAAAACGCGTAAAATGTATTTCCGCTGATTTCATTTTCCAGCACAGCGCAACACCGCTTACGGTGGCGTCGGTTCACGTCACGAGAATCGAGTTAGCCGCAGAAATCTTGATTCCTTCTATGCGCGGCGCAGGGTTGCCGCAGGGTGACAACCGGCTGACATTCTAAATTTTGCTTTCGGATGCTCAATGAACGATTGTCCGTGTGATAGCGGAATGTGAAATAAATCGGGTGGATTAATTAAAAAGTAACCAAATGTCAAAAGTAGATTCCTGCATTTTTATCCCGTGGAAATGTACAGCATCACTGATTATCATGAAGCCAACTGTAGAATCAAAATGAAATTTATGACATTCAACGCAATCGTGGATGTTATATCACAAAATTGGCAATGATTCGGCAAGTTGCAGTATCAATAGAGACCGTATTGCAATTTTGATTGGAGAATCTTCAGCGTGCGTCAGTAGCATTGTAACGTGAGAATGGAAATTTTGTCAAACTGGAATCTAGAGTAAATTAGCAGGGGAATTCTCCTAGCAACCCGTTTGCTTCGTTAATATCTACTTTCCATTCAAAGAGTACAAAAACACCACCTGCAGCGGACGGAGAATATTGGGAAAATAAAATAAAAACCGTATACAGATATTAAAGACAATGAGAAAAGTATCTCGGAACGAGCGCCATGTCCCATACTCGAATGGAAACACTTTGAAGCACATTTTATCCTTTATTCATTTCTGTCTCCATTCCATTCATTCAAAGACTGCAGTTTCCCCGGGATTTTTGCCTTCGTTGCTCAGCGTAGGATGAAGGAAAATTACAAGTACTAGTTATGCAGCATGCAGTACAAGGGAAGATTGAGAACAATAGAAAATTGTAAAACCAGGCGATTCGGCTTTTATGGATGTCAAAATTACAGTTCAAAACCATAGCTAGGATAACCGGTTGAATCCGTTTCCACATCAATAAATAGCTAACGATCGAAATGGATTGACAGGTATAGTTACAGTTTAAAAATTGAGTGATTATAACTAGAACGTATATCTAAGTGTTCAAAGAATTTTAACTTTCGTCACGGATTGAACTAGATTGAAGAAAACAAACCAGCACTAACGCTATTCACGGTTTTACATGGGTTCAAATTTTTGCAGCATTCAAACAGAAATGGATGGATAAAAATTCAAATGTTTAAAACGTATGAGTCTTAATTCAAAGTTAAACGAAATTTGTACAATACAATCGAATAAGAATGCATAGAGACGAAATTGTACATCACCGATGGGGTAAATTTGAAATTTCGTTACAATTACACGATAAAAAAGTTCAAAGACCCAAAACGAATCCCAACTCATCGCAATCATTTTTCGTTTGCTGGTAGCCATGCGGCAGTATTGGAAGTGAAATAAGAAACCTTTTGTTTTACAAACACGTAGTTTAGCCAAAAGGTTTTGCTTTTTGCGCCAGGCGTAACCGCATACAGAATCTGCGTTCGCATGCGTACTCTAATTTTCACTTGAATATAGCCAATTCGGTTTAGTAATTTGTCTAAAATTCTGCGTGCCAAAAACTCTTCCTCCGGCTAACGTGATGAAAACGTCATGGAAAAATCTTAAAAATGTAGTTCAACGGTAGAAAAGTGTATTTTCATAAGGTGTCATGAATTATCTTACACAGTATAGAAAATATGAATTTTCCTAAACGTCGAGCATTCACCATTTTGAAACGAAATGTCGAAAAGTCTGATGAAGTTACGAAAACATTGTCTAGCTTCCTTCTAAACTTCAGCCCAAGTGGTTTGTTTGGTATCGTGTTCCCAAAAATCGAATACACGCGAATACACAGATTATAATATCTAGATCCGATTTTGAAAACACTCTCAAACAAAGTTTTGCAACTGACAAAACATCTCACCAAGGTGGTTCAAGATTTTCTGACGTATTTTGCAAAGGCAAACTTATATAGAAATATAGGATACTTGACCTTTATAGGGAAACATGGTTTTGAGTATACGTAAAATGAAACATCGGGCCTTTCGCGTATTTCCTTTATTTTGGCCATTCAAATCGCACCAAAAATTCAGAAAAAATTCCGACAAGTTCTTTCAGGCTTTTAGTTGAAAATCCAATAGTTTATTCGCTCGATCATTCGGAGGGGAGAGAGCCGTGCGCCTTCTTGTTTACAAAATATACACATAACAAGAAATCACGCGAGCACGAAGGACCCGATGTTTCACTTTAAAGGATAACCCCGTTTACAAATGGTCCTGCCTAAGAATCGGAAGCTCGAACTGAGGTAGAATTACGATGTGATTGGATCGATGGAGTAAGGGATTCTTCGAGTGTATGAATTATTACTGTTATTATTGCCATTGCTTATTATAATACCGGGGTTGGTCGCAGGTGGAGAAGACAGTCGACTGCCGGCAGTTATCCTCACGTTCCATCACGGCAAATTAACTTATTGCCCAACCGTTGAGTCCCCTGCACCCCTGCTGCTAGAATGTATCCTGTACCTATTTACTTTACTCTGGGTTGTTGAGCACTCGCGAAGGGTTTCTTCTTCCATCGCCCCTTGAGTATCAAGTCACGTAGTTTCTTAAATTTTGTTTTCCGAGCCGTAGGTACCCGTCACAGACAATATAAGCGCGGCATTTTGCTGTCTTACCCGCGAAAAAAAAATCACCCCACCCCTTCTTCTATCCCCATGGTTGGCTCTTGGTGTGGAAGGAGAAGAAATAAGGCGATGCGAAACTTGGAGGATTTCAAAGCGACGCAAAGTTGGAAATCGGGAAGCGGCAGGCGGCTTTTCTGGCTTCCTTGCAGTGGCCATCCTCGAGGATTATACGAATAACGATGACAACTGAAATGCGGCGGTCCGCCGGAAATTTCTCAATCTCAACGCCGCCAAAAAATAAATGATGGATATTTCCCACCCTGTCGAGATGATCGCGATATCCTCGAATCTGCCCGTATCTCAGCTTAAATACATTCGTTTCTTCTTTTTAGGGCTGTGTTAGTCGAGATGATGCCTTTTCTAGATTAATATTAATAACAAATTTTAGAGGCTGACACAGTTTATAAACTGCACAATTGTGCTATTTAGTTGTTCTCCGGCAGACCTTTCGGATATACAACCGGAAGAAGTGATGGAAATGAAAGAAAATGTGGAAAAACGTGATCGTAATATGGTTTTCTTCGAAGTGTTGTGACTGCGAGCAAATAATCGGTTTAAAATAGACCTACAAGTGTGTTCGGCCTGAAAAAAAGGAGAGTTTTTTTCTTGCAATTTCGACAGTTTTGTTTTTGATTAACCAAAAATAATGATTCTGAAATTATAGTCCCCGATGTCAAATATTTTGAAAAACGTTTTCATAAGGAATTTGAATAAAAAACAGTAGTTTTACGCTAAGACTGAATATTCAAAGACGACGAACCGGTTCAGTTTGGAATGTTATTTAATGAACTGGTTGATACTCAATCGATCAAATTGTTCGATCTTTCCTGCTAGCCAATTTCTTGAATTGGTGGTTTTTTGGGATTTGTCAAGATTCGAAAGGTAGAGTTTTCTACACGAGCTTTCTTGGAAAGACTGTGTGAACGAAAGATAAAGAAAAACTAAGTAAATATTGTGTAGTATGATGGTGAAAAAAATTACAATTTCAAGCTCGTATATTTGATGGTCAAACGTGCAATTCTGAGCCGTAGAGAAATTTTTCCAAATTCTTGAATCATTTTATGACCTTTTTTCCGTAGGACTTCCAGTCCTTCTTTCGTAGCTCTGCTGTACTTTTGCTATTTCGCTTGGGTGCCATTGCCGAGTGTGAAGTCATACGATATTAGATCAGAAGTAAGAATTTCATTAATTTGATTCATGGCACGCAGCAGGACGAACATTTGAAAATTGAGAGAAACAGCGGGCACCACAGTCAGTTTCAAATTACACAACGTTTACGACGAGAAAGGTCTTGGAAATATCAACGGTTTACAACAGGAAATATTTGCGAATATAAATCAGCTCAGTAGCATCAATTTTTCCATCACCCTGCCAGCAACGTCTCAAATCGTCGCAAACAGGAATCATAAAAATATGAAATCCACTTGAACTCGTCAAGAAGGAAACCACTCCAGTCTAATGAAATATCCTCGCAACAGACAGCATCCGTGATACCGATGAACACGGGCGAAGAGGCAAACACTGAACGGCGCAGTGCAAATAAATAGCGTGCAAACCAGTTGAGGGTGCTCGATATTACGAGTTACGATTTGACGTGCGAGGAAAGAGAATCAGCCAGAAGGTCCCCTAACCGTGTACAACCCTTAGATAGGCGTGTTCCAGTTCATTTGTTGTTCACATACCGTTTCGTTCGAAGCAACCCTTCTGACATTCCTTCGACGTCTTGCTATCGTAAGTGTCGCTTCTGCTTGCTGGGAGATTTTTTTTTTTTTCGAAAGTTAGTGCAGGATCTGCCGAATCGATCGTCCTTGAAGTAACTTAAACAACGTTACCCTTACGGAGAATGGGGCATTACATATCAATTCGACCAGGTTTTGACTTCCGCGTTCCGTGATTTCTTGAAAAAATATTCAGGTGGTCATACAGTATTTCTTGTTTATGATTTTTCAAACCTATGCACAGTTTTGACTGTTTAGAATTATTAAAAAATAATAAAAAAACGTTGCATTTTGTGTCGTTAATTTTAAGATCGGTCACATAATACAATGGAGGCGTTCTTTTCGCTGTTCGATTTCATAAGAATTATTTAAGATCCAGTAAGGGGTGGAATAATATTTTTTCATGATATATATATACATATATAAAAATCAATTCGCTACCTTCAATTCAATTCAAAATTCATGTGATATCGAGTCAAAGAGTTTTTAAAATTTTTCACAACACTCCAAAAATGTTTCAACATTTGTGTTTGTGGTGTTAAAACTTCTAGAACAGTGAAAAAAATGGAGAAGAAATTACCCCACTGTTTGACCGATCTCAAAATGATCAAAATAAGAAATTTTAGAAAAGGCATTTTTTAAAAACAGAACGAACTCCATTTTTTGATTTTAAAACATCGATACAAGCATCATATCGCGTGATTCGATAAGTGTTACCGAGAAGTCGACCAAGTATGAAAACTGGCACAAACCAGTCAGTGAAATATTTGATAAGCCTGTGAAATCATTCAAATCACATACAATGATCTGTGAAAATTGTGTGAAATTTCTTGAAACCATGAGAAATGTGCTGAAATATATTTTCGAAATTATCTTAAATTCCCAAAATATTCAATTCTGAATTACACAAAAGTTGATGAGAAATCGTTAATCGTTATTGTTCTTCGAGCACGATCCCGCCTTCATTATTACACGAACAAATTATTCATAGTTCTGAAAATCTGTTAAGTAGGTATTATGGAAAAGCATTAAAGACTCTCGATAGCATTTCATTAGTTTCCTGCTATTAATAGTGCTTTTGTAGGAAATCGTAACAGTATTTAAATATTTTTAATTGCTTGCTGAAATGGTTCACGGTCACCAATTTTTTCTCCGCGAGTGCAGATTTGTGGGGTAAAAACGATAATTACACTATGCAAAAAGGTCTCGCGGAAATGCGAATCCTGCAGAGTGAAATACAGCTTCGTGTACATGCATATGTCCACCTTGGGAAAAAATGAGATATGCACGGTACGAATATTTACAGCCCGGCACAACGTTGGCAGAGGTAGAGCCTCCATGCCGTGTTTTGTTAGTGCGGAAATCGAGCCTAAATAGTTGCTGCTGTTCCCGAGCTGCCCGTCTGTTCCAGTCACGATCACCCGACGATCGTTAACAACTAATTGCGAATTCATTAGTTTCATCGACGCAGATCGTAACGTTATTGGTAGAGCATTGGCTAATTATTCCAGAAAATTTGTATACTGTGCGAAGGTGCTGGCACGCGGAATTCTCACCGCGATCAATGCCAAACTCTGTATGCCAGGGGTATGCGTGGAATATATGTACCCGTCTGTATAGGTATAGGTATGAGTACGCATAATACACATTACGTGCCACGCCTGCGGGTTGCGCTTGGGAGGAAACGAACTGAACCAGTAAGTCAGACGAGTGATTTATGCTTGCGTCTGATTTTGTACTCTGATATGTGCTTTCTCGTACGTTCCCTGCGTGGGAATTTTATTTGTTCTCTATTCGAAGCTATTGTTAGAAACTAAATATTCGCAATTTCCGAGGGCCTGTTCGTCAGTTGAAATCGGAAAGCACTTTTGATTAAAGCCACTCAGGAATCAGTTGAGTCATTCACATTTGTTTATAATTACTGAAATCGCGTGAAATCGCGAAAAGTCTGGTGAAATCGGTTTCAAATTGCTTGCAATCGCTTCGAATCACTTTTAAATGGTTACAAATTCTCTGAAATTAGGTAAAAACCGTTTGTATTTGTTTCAAAACAACTTGAAATCACCTCGAAATCCTCAGAGACTCTTTAAAATCAGTTTGAAACCATTTACGACCATTATGAAACTGCGCGAAATCGAGTGAAATCAATATTGAACTGCTGAGAATCGCTTCGCATTATTCTTTAACCGTTTGAAACTCTCTGAAGTTTCGATGAAAATTATTTATAATCATTCTAAAACTGCGTAAAATTGCTTCGAAATCTTCCGGGGTTCGTTGAAATCAGTTAGCACCATTTGTAACAATTCCGAAACCGCTTTAAATCAAGTGAAATCAATTTCAAACCGTTTCGAATCGATTCGAATTACTTTTAAGTCGTTTGAAGCTCTTTGAAATCAAATAAAAATAGTTTGCAATCGTTTTGAAATCGTTTGAAATCACTTCGAAACCTTTGAGACTCTGCGAAATCAATTCTAAATCATTTACAATCATTCAGTTTGAAATTGCTTAAAACCACTTAGTATGGCGCGATACTCTTTGAATTATTTTGAAACCGTTTGAACTCATTTTGAAACGTCTAGAAATCGTTAATCGAAAATTTTCAGAATCAGTTCAGAAGTGTTTGGGAGCGTTTGAAATCTCTGACTGATTGTGAGTTGGAAATCATTACTCACTTAATCTGTGAGTGAATAGTCCCTCGAGAGTTATACTAAATATGGAAATACAATTCAGGAATGAAGTGGGCTACAAAGAACAAATTTTTGTGAAAAAAATGACGATATTATATTTGTTTCGGTTTAATTGGTCATACAAATCAAATTATTAACCGTCAATGTTATAGAAAATCTACCAATTCACAAGTTATCATTTTTATCATTTTTTCGCACTCATTCGCATTCAAAGTTACTCATTCTATGGAATTCAAAGTTATCATATTATTTATCCGACAGTTCAGATTTATATTTCTTTTTGCGTTTTTTTTTTTTTTTTTTTTAATTTTAAAAACTATCAATTCCCCAGAAATAGTTTTGAATGATCTTCTACAACTATATTCGCCGAGATACTACCATTAGAAGCTTTCTGGGAATAAATAAATAAATAAATTCGATGACCTTGATATGTTTCCGAAATATCCGTAAGTGTGAATCATTCGTAACACAACTATCGTCGCACTGATTAAATATAATTTTCGTGACGAAATTTAAAAATGATGTAAAAACAAAACCTTGCACAGATATTTTCAGACAAAACTATTCCAAGATCAATATTACACCCATGACATCCGGCATTACAATTTGGTGAATTTGTTCTTGAGTTCGAGGTTCTAGCTGTTATTTATCTACCCATATAGGGTATAAGATAAACTATGCTTCCCTGGAGGAAAAGGAATAACAAAACAATTCAATCAGAAAGTAGCGGGGAAATGGCCTCTTAAAGATGGGATCCTCGTCCTTTTCGTGCGGAATTAATAACTATGGTTTCCATTTCCAATTGGATCAATGATCTGGAAAGAAATTCTGTGGTAGGATATAATGTTGACGTTGAATTGCTTTATCTCAGAAATTGTACTTCAGAAATTCGAGACACGCGCAAAAAATCATGTACCTACTTCTCAATTAAGATGAAGAAAACGAAAAAATTGCAGTGTTCATAGTTTTCTATATGCGATGAAGAATCATTTATTCAAAGTATAATATCAAGATCTACTCTGAATATTCAGAAACATGAACGGATAATTACTTTCCACGGCATTACTCTTGTACAGTTATAAAACGAGAATTTCCTTTTTAATGTGTCTTCGAAGCAGAAGAAGTTCAGTTAGGAGTGATGGAATAACGGGAATTTGTTACGATTTTTCATTGAATTAATAACTTCTTATTCATGCATGAACTTTCGGCAGGAGAATTCGAGAAAATATTAAAATTTTATTAGTTTTGAGATTTGTTGAAGAGATCTGTTCCTCAGGTCACTCAGTGTAGCCATGATTTATTAGACTTCGACAAACTAGTCACAATATGAGCGCAGACTAGTTTTTTTCTAAACTGAAAATTTTTCCGAAGTATAAGATTTTTAGTTTAAGGCACCAAGAGGTGAAAAAATAAACTCATTCCAGTTTTATCATGGAAATTGTTCAAATAATTATCCAGTATGGTTTGACAGTTGGATGACTTTCGTCTTAATATAAATCATAACGCATTTACATGGTTTTTGAAGAGCGAAAAAAGAAAACAACCTACTTTCTCTCATTTTTATTCAATATAATGGAAGAATTATTTCATTCAAACCTTAAGCATATAAAAGAACAATAATTGAAAAATATTTCATAAACTTTTCATCCAAAAATTTTGAACATACAGATTTATGAGATGAGTACAGATCGCGAGTGAACGAAGTATTTTTTTTCTTTGATCACGTCTTATTTTACAAGGCAATACATGGTCTAGATTTTACCGAAAATCTTACTGCTTTGCATACAATTCTACGAAATATTCAAATTTTAATTTCTTCAAAAATTCTCTGTTCAATCACGACCTATATTCACCTACTAACAGAAAATATGACGTTTCTTGATTTCAAAGAAAGTTTATCATGAGTTATCCTGAACACGGCGAGGATAACTTTTTCTCCAAGAACCGTTTCCCGAGGGCTGAAATTTCAAAATTTCGGAATGAAAAAATTTTATAACAAGTTGTTCACATATTTGTTCATTTACGTGCTCAAGGTGCGAATGAAATAATTTTTATGTTGTATTAAAAGAGAGATTTAAAGAAAATATGTTGTTTCTTTTTTTTCTTTCCATTCAAAACCCACGTAATTCTTTAAAAGGTTGGCTTACCTTCACCATTTTACACACGAGATACAAAAAGTCCGCTTTTCATCAGGGTGTAAAAAATTAAGAACGACTCTTCACAACGTAGTAAGGAATGAGACTCTGGCCGCGCGTAAAGCTCGCTGACCATCAGTCAAAACACGTCCCGTTTCGCGTGTAATATCCCATGTGCACATCGCAATATGAGGGCTGCTTTCATCGATTGGCGTTGAAGCAAAACCGGCCTTTTTCGTGCTGACCTCACGCCCGTAAATGATCAAGACAGCCGTGAAATCCGTAGCTGGCCGTATCCGTGCTGCAGCGTATAAATTTGCGGGTCGGTTCACGAGATTACCAGGTTACGCTTCCCCAGGGTGCGTGCCGAGAAGAGGTTGCCGCGCGAAGGCTGCATCAGCTTGGTACCCAGGCGGGTCAATTTTACCAGCACTCTACAGGGAGGCCGACTTCCGTCCGGGTCGAGTTCAGAGCTAATTTGTTAGACGTTTGATGTCTCCTCCCCTTAACCATTTTCCCACTAGTGGCAAAAAGTATTTTCGAAAGACGTATTTCAGAACGTTTTCGCCGTTTACTGCTGTCGGAATAACACTGCAACGTATCAAGTCGGTTGAATATTGAATATTTCGTATGGAATTGATGGAAATCAGATTTTTTAGTATTGCAAGGACATACGATCAGTTGGAGACTTATTTCATAAATTTTTATTTATGTAAATTGAAAAGTCGTATCGTAGTCTAGTGTAGATGCATGTCGTGATGATAATGAAATTGTCATTTTGTAACCGTAGGTGACTTGTACCATACTAAACACAGCCTGAAATTCAAGAAATCAGACTAACGATTTTTTTAACGAAAAAATTATACCGAACACACTTCCAAACATTTTTAGCATCATTTCAGAAGCTAGAATCAGTCGAATTATTTTATGAAAAATAGATCCTCCTTTGCAGCTCATGTAATAATCAACTACGATAATATAAAGAATTAGTTGAGAAAGAAAAAATTGAAAAGAATGTCCGGGCGTGAATTTCAAGGCGTTATTAGTATTGGATAAAGCTTCTTTAAATGAAATTAAAAAAAAAGCTTCATAAAAAACATGTGGCTGAAATTACAGTTTCTAAAAAGCTTGAATTTGTAGAATAACAGGCAGAACTTCTTGTTTCCAAATCACTTTTGAGAATATTCTTTGCTTTTCTTATTCAAATGTAACAAATCGAAACGTAATTTTTGTAAGACTCCTAATTCAAAATCAGATTCAAGTTCAGCCCTGTCGTGAATTCAAAAGATTTTAATAATTCAATAAGACCAATAATTGTATCTTGTACGAAGTATCACGTTAAAATATACGACAGCTTCGAGTGCTGCGTTAGCACTAGTGCAAACAATTCATTTAGAACTGTTTGAGGTATGAGCTATACAAATCCATGTTTTACAACTATACGATTGGCATTCAACTTTGAACGCATTTTATTAACCATGGCTCAACACCACGAACTGCATTCTATATCTTGTCAGAAAAATCGTGTTACTTGGAACTGTTTACCTGCACTCACATTTTATCGTCATATAATTTGCGTCAACTTATAAAAACGCTTCGTCGATTCGCTCAACACCGTTAACAGTATTTGCCATAGAAAATAACGTGATAACGAAACGAGGTATGAATTACCCTCCGTTCGTGAACTTTGTGAAAAAAAGCACTATCTTGTGAAAAATTATTAACAGAATTTTTTCACAGACGTTTAGCAAATCATATACGCTCCCTGACAAAAATCAACGGTTCGATGCAGTTATCATTGGAAAACTTTTCAGAATTACGTAGCGATGCGATTTACTTCTATCCTGAAATGATCCCGGTGTATTATTTCACGCACTGGGGTTTCTTAAGTCGAGTGATGCACTTTCTGTGTACGGTACTAATTAATGAAATTAATGAAAAAGTGAGATCGAATTAACGATCCACGTGCGGTAATCTGTACGACGTATGAGTATGACAATGAGGAAAAACCCGTCCACCCTCATTTCGAACAGGACTGAGTGGGTCTTTGGTCGGAAATTTGAGGGATCCAACTTCGTGTCGAGTAATAAATTTACCAGCCTTGAACGTCTCGAAAATTCTACGAGCTGATCTGAATGGTCAAATAAGTATATTGGTATGCTGTTCATAAATTTTCTGATTACGGCATGTCTGTTTTGAAAAAAAGAGAAATCGTATTCGTCGCTGGAAGGCAGAAAACATATCTAAAATTTTTTATTCATTAAACCGTCCAATTTTAAGAAGTAATAAGATTTATAATCTAATTCAGCATCTAGTAGAACGACATTACCGTACAGTTTTCATTCGGGGAATGTTGAGGCATGTCTGGGCGGGAAAAAAAGTATAAAGAATATCGTGTGTAAGTTTTAGGTTGAAATTCGAAATATTGTGGAAGTTATCGGTGATTTAGCTGAAAGGCAGTCGGGCGGCCGAGCGCGTCGTTACTTCGCTAAACTTTGAATTCGATTATCAGTAAACATAGTTTTCAAAGTAGCTGGCTGAAATGTTTTCTGGATGCTAGTATCAAGTTACTCCAAATTTTGATACAATGTTGTTGTATAGTTTTTCTCCCTCGCCTTGTAGGATTTCATTTTGTTTATTTTTTTTTCCTTTATTCCATCACTTTCATTCTTACTAAACCAAAGATATCGAGAATGTGGGGTAAAAGACGAATACTTTGGAATAGTTTATCACAGCACAAAAATGAATCAACCACCGAGACAAAAATTTTATTACAAACGTCGTAGTGTTAAATTGATAAAACGTGGATATCGATTTATCGGCAATCTATCTCTTTGAGTATAGTCGTGGAAACGCTGATCAGTGACTGAAATTGTTTGTGATAACAGTGATGATGCAGCAGCAGAGGAGCAGGAAAATGATATTGTGTATACGTTTGGTATCTGTTAAGATGTCAATATTTTCGTTAAATAAATCGTTCAACAGTTTTGGGATCAATGAAAAAATTCAGTACCCCAATATCTCCAGGAAAGTCTTGGACGAGTGGGAGAAAATTCAACACTTTTGCAAATTACTTTCAATGGTGAACCTGAGACTGGAAGGTTATTTGAGTCGGCCACAGTGGATCCATACAGTGTAGGGTTAAGGGTGAATCAAGCTAGGCGTTATTGGAGAGGAATAGGTTAGGTGACTGCGGGGTTATTTAGTGAGTAAACTGACTACGGTGGTGGCAGTAGACGTGGGTGTATAAAGCCGTGCATAAAGCTTGAATTATTATTCTTAGCTCGCGGATAAAATCAGCACCGCGGTTTCGAGTGCATGGAAGTGAGTAGGTGTAATAACACGAAACTGAGGAGATCTTAGGGAGAAACTGAAACTCGACACGCTCTATCAGTTCCACGGAAACTTATTAGCAGCTAAGGATAGTTTAAATTAGTATTAAAGTGTTCCCGACAGATGGAATACACGGTTGGATGTTATACCGGAGGCGCGGCGGTACATTCAAGCCAGCTGCATGGGTGGGGGTGGAAATTGAGACCAGGGGTGAAGGGGTGTGTGTACGTGTGTAGCAGACTCGCTTCTCCGAGCTTGGTAAGCTGGAATTTTTCTCTTACGTTTAGTTTCACTTTGAAAGTGGTTCCCGGTGTAACGTCGCGTACAGCTCTTAAAAACAGAGTCCGCGTTACGTGGCTAGAAAGGTGGAAAGCTCGAAAGCTCGCTTTAATTCCATACATGTGCCTGAAAAAAAACATCCAGAGAAGGAAAACGATTAACATGAGAAAGACGAAGTGTTAAGTTATACATGTATGTATTGTATACACATGCATTCAGGCCCGGAAGTCACCGCTGCTAATTGTCCCGACACAGGTTGTCTTCCGCTTTCTATTATTCAGGCATATATTTCGCATGGGGAACAATTGGAGCATGGTGGTGGTAGCCGAGGTAATTTGTTATGTCAATATAATTTTATTCCGTTACATATATGTACGACGTATGATATACAGAAGAGCAGATAAAGTTGAAAAGCTGAAACGATCAATTCCTCTGTATAAATCTCCGAGCTCTGCGGGGAAAAAAATACTGTATAGGGGAGAAAGTGGATAAAGAAAAAGAAATGAAAGAAAGGCTATGCCGTAAAGTATCGCACGGGGAAAACTGTCCGAATCGCCAAACTATAGCAAATGCTTTAAGTTCGCAATGTCTTCTCGCTTCAATTGTTGTTGGTTGATTTTCAACCAATTAGTAAACCAGGATCGCCAAATCAACCTTGCGATGTTTTCTGAAAATCGGTTCTTATTTCGAATGTTAAACTTCCAGCAGCCGCAATTCTTTAAATGCTATGGCTACGGAAAAGCTGCGAAGTTTGATTGAGCAAAAATTGATACTTTTTAACAATTTTATTATGAGATAATTCTACACAAAGTACTATTCTAACTATTACACAAGCGTAAACTACGGAGAGCTTTTGAAAGAAATGGAAAAAGAGAATACTGGAATATAAAGAGAAGCTTAGATACCGATGCATTATTTTAGATCGCAACAAAATGAGAAAAAATCTAACATTTTTGTTGGATTTTACTGTATAACGGTAGTGCGTTTAGTTCGGAAGATTATTTTTTTAAAATATATGTTGCAATCTTCAAAAATTTAATTCCACAACATTGCGCCGATATTGATTACTATCAACACGTGGTAATATTGAATTTACAATTGAAAAACAAAAGAAAATCTAGTACAGTAACGTTTTAGAAAACATGTTTTCCGAATGTAATGGGTCATTGTGAATTGGAATTAAACAAATCTACTAGATTTTTAACAATATCGAAACGATTTTCAACGAAGCATCGATGCATGAGCTTTCGTTAATAATTCATACACTTTCTTGTTTGTATCTTTGAAGAGATATTCGTAGCTTACAAATACAACAATCTGCATTACAGAACAGTTAATGAAGGAATGTATCTCTTTGATTCACAACTTATGCACAATTTGAATATTCTCTACCCTGCTTATCTGAAATTCGAATTTTGCAAAGAATAATTGACAATTAGGTATTGCAACAACGTTGAACAACGGAGGCCAAATTTGTTGCGCGATAACAACGAAAGAAAATTCAATCTTGCTAACTTTCGAATACGGGGTTTGAATTCACGGTAATGTCTTCTTTTCCGCACCAAATCAACGTGCATTTTTTGCGTTAGTGACAAAAAAAAATGACGAAGAGAGGGGGGGGGGGGAAATCCGCGAGCATGCGTTTGCGGCAGGTCGATGTTAGCTAGAATGCTGGGCATATAGCTTTGACAGAGTGAAGGCATTTCCCTGAAAAACCAGGAATTTTTTACGACGTGCCAAGGCTGGTATCGTCGGCAGGTCGGCGTTGAGCAAAAGACACACACACACACATACACACACAGTCATGTATAATGTATATACGCGATGCTGTGCGACTAATGGCTCTGTGGCCACGGTTAAAAATGAGGAGAAAAACAGGTGCAATGCAAAGTGAGCTTGTTTTTCCTTTACTTGTTGTTCAAGATCGGTCTATAGATATGGAAGAAAGTTCTGTCGTCCCGCCTGCTTTACAGCTAGGCGCTTATACGTGCCACGACTTTCATCTTGAGGTATTAATTTTGGTCAAACTTTTCTATGCCCACCCCTGTAATATCCACTCTTTGGTTGCCGGTACATGCAACTTTCCATTATTATACGTATCTATATATTATTGTGAGTTAATGAAAAGTAGTCGCGTGTCATATGGTAGTCAACAAATCTCGTTAAATTTCATTTACATCCTTCTTATACCATTTCCCGCTACGGTTAGTGTGCAAATGTACAATCTGGCGGTAAAAACGTAACGGAACGGGGGAACGAAAAGAAATCCTCAAAAGCATGTAACATTACAGGCTTGAAATACCACTGACATCAGCAACGCGATACAAATTTAATTTGTAAAAACTACAGCCGCCTTCAAAGTAGAAAAAAAAGTCTCACCGTAGAATTGAGAACTTAGAAAGCTTCGCTTTGCTAACAGGTTTTAAGAGATTACATTTTGTCGGCATTCTTATACCGAGTGAACAAGGTTGATAAAGGTTTATGCAAATTACTATGAAACAAATGAAAATGAAGGTACCATTTTATGAGCTGGAGCACCAATGACAAAATGCTTTGATCATACTCGATGGTACTTTCAGTAATCGAATTGGTTCTTAGAGTGATAAAAAGTACCGGAAGCAAGGATTCAAAAAGGGTAAACACAACATCTACACATTAGAGTCTCCTTATACACAGTGCTTGCAGAGAAGAAACTTCTTACTCACAGATAAAATGTACCAGAGCCAGAGTTCACACGTGTGCCGTAGTGTGATTCCTTTGCCTATTCTACTCTTGGGCATTGTCAACCCTCGCCAAAAAACTATCAACCGTCAACGGTGACGAACATTGCTCTGCAAGTACTTCAACTCGCCTATACTGGTTATGATAAAACTTTGTAACCTGCCAACATCCGTGCGTGACGTTCCAATTCCAATAACATCAAACCAGAGACTACACTTGCTTCTCGGACTTCTTGGATCGTGCCTGTACCTACCATCCGATTCCCAATGTCTACACGCATGTGTCAAAGGTGCACAAGAGTGTGCAAACGTAACTGCGTCACGTGTGTATACCTACACAAGTGAGCGGGATTCGCTTCAATCTCAACGCTACTCGAACGGTTCTTCGATGTTATACACATATAACATATTATATTTCCTATATGTTGTACATATTTGTTTTGCCCGCTTGAACCCCGCGAGGTATCGAGTCCGGTGCGCGTATACCAGTCAATTTATTTGGGTACTCACAGATTGGCCAAATATAATACAGCTGATTATCCGATATCAATAAAAGCTCACCCCTGCAGCCTCGATTTGCGGTAACCCCTCTTTTCGTTATAGCCAGGTGCCGCCCTTACACCCCATCTCTCAATATCCGCAGATCGGTTTACGCAAATATGTGTATATTCGAAACCGAATTTGTCGTATTTCTTGGTATCGCGGGTATACATATATCTGATACAAAAAATTTCACAGTTAGCTCCCGAGTTGACCACGGATTCAGCGGTACCTTGTAGGAACTCAACTTTTTATCGGTTAAGCGCACAAAGAAAGGTCAGATAACGTCCCCGACGAAAGTTTAAAGACACACGGCATTTCGTCATTATTTTTCATCGGAAAAAAGCTTCATTGTGACGAATGAACAGATTTTGATCTGGAGAAAACAAAATAATGATTCTATTCACTGTAAATCACAGTAAATAATGTTTTACTCTTTCTTCTCTCTCGGTATTAATTTTAAAATCAATAAGTAAGTAATCCTTAAGTGAGTCTTGATAAACTAGTTTTTCTTTTTTTTTTAATCCGAGCAAGTTCTTGGCTTCCAGCTATATTTATTTTAGAAAATTTACAACTGTTTCAATGGGTCAAAATTTGCGAAATAATTTAATTATACATCACGTACTCACAACAAGGCAATTGACGTCAATTCAATCGCTTAATATCCACCGTTTTAATTTAATACGTTCTTACATCACGCGGGAGAATCAATACAACCTGATTTTTCCATAATGCGAAATTGCAATTTGAAACTGGAGAACTTATCCGGTTTTGCTACACCAGAAATGCTAACAGAAACTCTTCCGCTATCCGAACTTGAACTTGAACAAACATCGCATTATTATTAGCCAGATAATAATGAGCAAATTCCGCCCCTATAGACGGGGAAAAAACCTCTTCAGCAGCAAGAAACTTATTACGAACTCAGAAGTTTTGACATTTTATTACTTCAGACAGCTAGTATAAAGCTCGTATCATTGTGGCGTATCGTAGGTTTTTTTTAGGTCTAAGCTAATCACTGCACGAGGCTAAAAGAAGTGCAGAAAGTGCTGGACCAAAGAAGACGGCAGCGTCTCAAAGATGAAAGGCGTGTACACAGAGCTTGAGTATGGTGGGTTACATGTTTCTGTCTTAAGTGACGCATCGCATAGAACCTAGAAACTTGCGCACCAAAGCCGGGTCAGGGTGTCTTTTGAAAAGTTTTCGCCTAAGCAATCTCTATCTTTCTCTATATACTCACGCGAAGACTGTTCTCAAAGGTTTTCTTTATGCCGTCGAGTCTGTGAGCGGGATCATGCCATTTGTGGCTGGAAGCGCCGTAAGATTGTTTGAATTTTCAGCAAAGTTTCTCACACTTCTTTCCTCAGTAAACGACAGCAGAAGTAAACGTGGTCGCACTGTTTCACGTGTCTGCAGTTACTGTTTTTTTCTTCCCAGATCCCAGATTCTATTGACAGATGATATCCTCGCAAACGAGGTAGTAACGGTATACGTTATCCGAAACTGGTGTATTTGAGAATTTTCAGGGGCGAAATTGAGCTCTTTGAATATGTGATACCG
Source organism: Neodiprion fabricii (assembly GCF_021155785.1). NCBI lineage: Eukaryota > Metazoa > Arthropoda > Insecta > Hymenoptera > Diprionidae > Neodiprion > Neodiprion fabricii. The sequence continues at coordinate 21,385,638 of NC_060239.1, forward strand.
ATCCCCCGAAGCGGGAATAAAATCACCGTCATTTCCGATAGGAAATTGGAACAAAGCCGTTGCCGAATTGGATTTAATATATTATAGCGTGAACGGTCGTATAAAATTTGGGAACGTGTTTTATGATACCTACCAAATATCTTTCAAACTATCCTCCCGCACCGTGACTTGATCCGTTTCTTTGCGACTGAGAAACTTCGAAGCGGATGGAGAACTTGATAACCTAAAATTGACGAACTTCGTTACAGAAGAAATCCTGAAAAGAATTGTTCAAAAGATTTCAAAGTATGACTAATGTTCCTTTCTCATTTATCGGTTGCGAGCGATTCTCTTAAAGCCGCGTTCAGCTGGCTACTTTGAACTCTGAAAAATGCTGTGTAATGTACACCATAGATATTACCGAAGTATGAAAGCTCCGTCAAAAGAACATCAAACACTTCCGATTCAGCATCTATTTCAATTTTCCCGAGTGGGAGAAACTGATCTGCAGTCATTCCACCATACAGCCTTCCAAAGGTGAATGCCAACCATTTATAACGTGCCAGGATTGAACCACTGACGGAAGGGATTTTTCAAACAAATCGAAGCCGCGTCTGTCATTAGGTCCCAGGGATTAATGTCCAAGGGATTTTCTTCACGCAATACTCGTACTCCAGTGGCCGGAGAAATACGGTTTATCGCCACAAGTTGACTGAACCAAATTTTCTCACTGCATAGGTACATCTATACCTACTAGCGACCCGACGAGAGATAAATGTACTGTTCACGTTCGAACTTTTCAAATTCAATCTTGGCTCGAAGTTTACTCGAAGCCGCGGTCAACACATTCCGACAACCCTCAAGTAATCATGTAACATTCCTCATGAAATCGTTTCTGAGAAACTGGTATCTTTCCGGAAACTCACACCTTGAAATTAACGCAGATATACTGTATATACTAACGCCGTATTTCAATTAATCATTGGGGAACTCGACCAGACAGGCAAATTGTTCGTCACTATCAAGCCGAGAATTGTTTCTCAGATCAATCTTCGGTAGATGCATAGTCTCCTTGTCATGAAGGCGGCATTGTGGTTACGTAAGGAAGGTAACGATTCCTCAATTCCATGGATTTGAGGTGGAAATGACGTATCGTTCGATCTGTAACAACTTCTAACCGTGCCATTCGTGTAAAGTCATTCGACTAACGAGCCGTGAGCTTTTGCTGTACGTTTTAGTGCTACATCGTGCAGACTCTTGATTGTAAAATTATGGCAAGCTCTTAACCATTTGAATCCGTAAACTGGTGAATGCATGCTTGATTTAAGCTTGAAACTCAAGCGACAGTGACGATGGTGTATTCCGATTATAGAGTATCGCCGATATGATAACCAAACAGTCACTCCTGGGGAGTCGGTCATGATTCGAAGGTGGAATCAACCCGGGTTGATTCTTCAGCGATCAAAATGGCGGCATAGTCGTTTCCGTGACGAATGTGAAGCTGTTAGAGCGAAAACGAAAAGGTTTGACGACGAGCTTTCGATCGAAACGTGATCCGACTCGAAGTGCCCCGCAAGAATTCATCGACGGGGGGGTCAATGCACACAACTCAGCTTCCATCGAGTTCTGCCAATAGAGTATCAGACGAATTATTCAGTTCCATTGGCAGAGTGGAGCGATAGAAGAACGGGTCACGCTTATTGAAGAGTTTCTGAAATACATTGAAGTGTATAAAGACGATTATGGGGACTGAGGTGGCGAGGAACTTCGAACGTAAGACAAGCGAAGCTGAGAAAAAGTTATGGAGAATACATGCAGGTGATGAAAATATGGAGATAAAATGTGTTTTCTACAATTCTGATAGATTCGAAACGACATTATAGAAAAGATGACGTCGCAAGTTTCGCTAAATTAAAAAAGATTTCTACATTTCTGAGATCGAGTTTCGTTCAAACGTATATTTGAATACAATCAGCAATTTGTATCACTGATTGTGAGTTGAATTTGTGGGTTGACTAAACCTTGATGCTACGTACAGATTCATATGGATTTCTTGGGATACCGGTTCTTGATGGGACTCATTCACGGATAAGCATCTCGAACAGTCCTTGCGGCCGACATGAACGGCATTTCATCAGAAGGAAACTGATTTTTGTTTCCGCTCGAATTGCAGGATTTGTTATGGAATCATTCAATTGGTGAGCCGATTGCTCTGGATTGATTCGCACTCTTCAGTTGTTTTTACCAGATAATTTTTTCGTCGTCACGCGAGCTAGATAAATTTAGAAGATATAAAAACAATGCAGAATTGAAATTTGTCGTCGGAGAGGTAGAATTTCAAAGTGTTATTCAAACAAACTTTGTAATTAAAAATTCAAACGGAACCGCCCGTATATTACAGTTACATATACCTACCCCAGAATCATCTCCGTAATTTGAGTGCCTCGGTCGTTCACTCCATCAGAGCATATTAATCCTCTCATATTGCATAAAAATGATTAAGGAGGAAAGATGAGATGAACATTCAGGAATAGTTTATGACATTAATATCAACAAGGGAATAGTGCACTAATATAACCTGGCTGATTTATTAAATAACCTACTAATATCGTTAACTCAACTTTGGCTACTTTACGAAACTCTTCGAAGAAGAGTAAAGCTCCATTTCAGAACTTAGGAAGTAGCGATCAACTTTTCTCTCGTCATCAAATTGTTGGTCCAAATGGAGAAATTGAGGAGGAATATAAAAATGGAGTGAAAGGCATTGAAAAGGCGTCATTTTTGTTACCAAGAACATGCGTGATACAGTGCACTGAAAAATCGGTCAGTGAGATTATGAGATACGGTATCAGGCTAACCTGTGACTCCTCACTTGCTCATGGATTTAAAAATAATCTCTTGCGTATGTGTAATAACCGAATTGTCGTCCGATGATTGCTTGAAGCGGCTAAGGATCACAAGATACGATCAAAGGAGGCGATAGACGGTAACCGGAGTTTTGTAATCATACAATACGGTAAAATCTTAATACACAGACCACGAAAATAAAATATCTGAGTCGTGATTAAGTATCCGAAATCAACGTGACAAATAAAACCGTGAATATTCTTTCCATTTGCGGTTGCACGATACTCCAGAGAGAAGAACGGAGCCGTTGATTTACCGATAAGAATAATGTGTAGGTCAAGAATGTGCCAACGTTGTTTCAATGTCAGTAATGGAGCATATAGAAATGTCACGGGATCCCCTGGAGTGCTGGTGAGCCGGTGAGTGACACCAAACACGGATTACTCCGAACGGTCGTCGTTTATCATTCCGCAATAAGCGGTTCCGAATGCGATTACTTTTGTACGGAGATGATGATGGTATCGCTAAATGAACGCGAGCAGACTTACCGGCGTATCTGAACCATGAGAAGGACATAAAATATTTACTGCGGGAAAATTATCCGCCCCTCGGCTGGAACGAGGAAAAGGTGCACGAAAATTAGCAAAACGGGTACTTACCCTACATTTTGGGAACTCCTCCTCGGGAGTTGGCCTCTTCCAGCCTAACAGGGGCGGTATGCAGACCAGTGCGGAGAGGAGCCAGACCAGGGCGATCATGAGTGCCGCCCTGGCAGGGGTGCGTTTTTTGAGGTAGTCCACGGCCTGCGTGATACTCCAAAACCGATCGAGGCTGATGAGGCACAAGTTCATGATGCTAGCGGTGCACAATAGCACGTCCATAGCGGAGTAAATGTCACACCACCAGTAACCAAATATCCAATATCCCATTATCTCGTTAGCAAGAGAGAACGGCATGATGATGAGGCCGAGGAAGAAGTCGGCGACGGCCAGACTGGCAATGAACCAGTTCTGAATGTTCTTCAACGCCTTCTCGGTCGCGATTGCGATTATCACCAGCATGTTGCCGACCACTATCACTATCATAAGCAACGTAACGACTATCGAGGCGAGCACTATGTGCGGTAGGCTATAGCCCGAAGGGTACATGCCGCTGACCACGAAGACGGTGTCGTTGGTCAGACTGGCGTTCCAGGCGTAGCTGTCGTTCAGGGACGCGTTGAAGGAGCCGACGTCCTGCATCGCCTCCTGGAGCCTGAAGAGCAAATCTCCGCCGCCACCACCACCACCTCCGCTGTCGATGCCCCCGCCCCCAGCCCCACCACTCCCACCGCCACCCCAAGTCATGTTTTCCTCGGATATGGTGTCCGCGCCTATGCCGCCACCGTAGTCCATGTCGTTTTGCGGACTCGCCATGTTCCTTCACAACGGGGAATCCCGTCTTCTACGGGGAAGCGGCATCTCGCGCCGTCTATCGGGTGCGACTCGAATGCATCCCGAAAGTGAATTTTTACCCTCCCTGTAACCTTCTGTCTTCCTCCACTGCACAATTTACGGCAATTTACTAGGCGGGTGTCTTCCAGAATTTTTCAATCGCTTTCATTTTTACTTGGGGAGTTGGATTTTATTACTACTCTTTGAGATCCCTTGATTTTTGGATTAATAATCGCGCACAATGTTTGGTTAGCTTAGTTCTCGAGTGAAGAAGTTGATGAATTACTGTCCCTTTACGTTTTATCGGTTTGTTTAATAATTTGGACCAAATTTTAGAAATCTGTATGTTTGTTTTCAACGCCCTGCTGAGTTTTGTCTACCTTGTTATTAATACTCGTTACTTGGGACTATTAGGAGATGAGGTTATTGCTTCTGACATACTGTTTTGGTAATTCGTTATGTGGTTGTCGTTTGTGTCTGCTGATAGCTTCCTGTTCGCGTACCGCGTCAGTTTGAGTGAACCTATCGTTCAATTTCGTTTTTCATCTTTAATTTTCAAGCGTGTATTATCGATCGAGAAACCAGCTCGTGATTACCTAATACGCGAAGAGTAGCTATACGGACAAGAAAGTGAAAAAATTGGTCCCGCTTCGTTAGCTTATATAGATTAAGTACTTTAAGACACACAGTTAACGTTATATAGGTATAGGGTTGATTACGCGTCGACAGTGACTCGAATTAAATTCCCCACCGAAATTCTCGCTTCACCATCTGATTCAATTTATATTTATGCATATGTATATGACTATGACTATGCATGTGTGTGTACGTATGAGCGCGAAGCTGTCACTGGTTCTATCTTCCTTCGCTTCGTATCTTAACTCCTAAGTTTTAACTTCTATATTACAGAATTAAGTTTAACGCTACTGTAACGCAGCTTTTGCTATTAAACTGGCTAGAATAGGCGGGGAGGGGAGTCTAAGCCTTGGATACCCGTACTGCTCCGACCTGCTTATTTCTTTCGAATACCTCGAAATATTGAAAGATATTACGTAGACGATCAAAACGAAAATTATACAATGTTACACGTTTATTACGCCTCCCGCACTTGGTGCTAGGCGCGTACACTTATAAATAATAATTCAATCACAGAACGCTACCTATACATGTATTTACATATAATTATAATACGGTTGCGGGGTATGTATATATCTACATACAGTTTTAGTGAAGTAATGTGAATGGTATTGGTACAATAACTGCCCGCAGCACGTGGATCGGGTGCGTTGCTCATTCGCAACAAAACTGCGAAAAGTTAACGATATTTTGAGCTGCCAAATGCCGACGTACCAAGTACAGCATGCCTGAAACGCGCGTATTTACATCCACGCATATCATGTACATGTGTATCATCGAGCCTGCAATTACAACGGATTGAAGCCGACAATATCAATAATCCACGGGGTTAATTATTTGCTAAGTAATAGCATTTATCGAATCAATTACATATATACATATATGTACACACACGCATTCGCTCAGTTTAATAGTTTATCGTGCTGCGAATCGCGTCCGAATCGGGAGATATTATATACCTCCCCAGGTTCTATCCTCACGTATATATAGGTATATACGAGTATATACAACTATTTACACAAATTATTCCAAATCTCGCTCGTATCGTCCCTCACATCCTTAACAAAATCCTCTTTCCGCACCGGTGACTAAACAACCTCACAGCAAATCTCTACTGCTGTAATTCGCAGGCGCCTATACGCAGCCCCGTTTCTTGCTGCTCGGATTTCGCTATAGGGTGGTTATTACGTCTAAACCAGGGGGACGAACGCCGTTGCCGATTGCCGTGGCACTAAAGTATCGGATATCTTCTTGCTCTCAGACAACGGGAGCGGATCGTTTCCGTGTTAGTCAACGTCATTCTACTCCGAATTTGAATCTCGAGATAAGCCGGTCCAAGAAAACAACGGAAAAACGTTTTTATTGGTACACTGGCGATAACGGGACGCCTATCGCACTCCGAAGTATGAGCAAGACACTCTGTACACAATTATTTCTTCCTTTCTCGCAGCGCCTAAACAACTCCGTTAAAGATAAACTGCAGTTTCTTTCATCACACTTGCACAATCATAGGGAACACACTTCACTCGCAAAACTACCGCATGGCGTTGTTGTGTTTCGTTCGTTCGAAGAGCGGATTGCGTGCGTTTCTTTGCCGCTGTTACAAGGTTTATCGTTGTTGTTGTTATTTATTTTGTTCATCGGCAGCTTCCCACCCCGTTGAAAAGTCTCTTTCCCTTTGGCGTTGTACCTTTTAGTCGGGAACGAGCCGGGTATAACAATAAGTTCGAGGATGGTGACGACGAAATCTGGCGTTCCCGTGTCTCTCTCGGCCCTTTCACGCCCTCCTTCCTTCTCCTCGTTTTAACGTTTCTTCTTACTTTCTCCTCCGCTTGCAGGATGCTGCGGATATTATTTCGAACGAACAACCCTCGTACCCGGCTGAGCCTCTTCCTGCCTTAAAGGGACGCTGCCTGGCTCTCGCCGAAGCTGCCGGCACACGCCGCGAAGCTTCCGGCTACCCTCCACGCCGGAAAGGAGACTGGAAGACTCGGCCAATCCGGATTCTGCGGCTCCGTGCAAGTGTATGTGCGTAACCGCGGTCGTTACGACGCGAACGCTTTCGTAGAATTTAATTTCCCAAAGGAGCGGAGAAACTAGACCGTATAGCTTCTTGTAGCTCCGCGATGGTGTGACGTCGGAGAGCGATTTCAACGTGCGTGAGAAATGGTCTCAGAATGACCACGGCGCGACTTGTGTAGCCTCTCACCTTAACCGCATCCCTCGGCTACTTGGCTATCTATCTTATGGATTTCAGGTGTTTGGTCTATCCGCTTCTCCTCCTCAGCCTTCCTCCACTCGTTGGTCCCTCGACTCCACGTCGGGTCCTAGAGTTTTCGCGCCAAGACGAATGCCGGAGGCACCTACGGACTATCGTCCGGTTCAGCCGGGTGGTCGAAAAGCCGCTTCATGCTACCTCGCTCCAGTGACGACACACTCGTCGCTTCGCTCGCGCGGTTCTTCCGGCCAGAAGCACATGGCACGGTGATCCCTGGTCCCCGGCTTCTGCGATCGACTCGCTAGTCGCGAAAATTAGAAGCCAGCAGGACCTTGACCGAGGCTCTGAGGCACGTTGGATCGCCTGGCACCGACAGGCACCGCTCCGGAAGCTCAAGGTCCTGGTCCTCCTCAACGCCGAGCCGGAGCCACCGAGAAGAAGAGCTTACCCGGCACCTTAGCCATCGAACAAACGACACCGGATCTTTTGTTCCCTAAACTGGACTTCTCTCAGCCTTGTTCTCGATTTCACCACTGGGGTAAGAAATTTCTATCTGCCACTGATTCGGCTCACCCTCGCGCCTTCCCACTTATTCCACTTTTCTGTACCCTTCGGTTCTCCTATAGTTATTAAAATTCTCCTCCTTCTTTTTCACTTCTTCGTTCCATCATCGAGCAGCCGTTCTCTGTGGGCTCCTCGCCTCTTTGATATATCTTCACCCTGACTCTATCTCGTGCTTTGATACGGAACGCCTTCGCTTGTTTTTGTGAACCCCAGTTTACCCGGGGAGCACGTAAGCTTTTAATTTCGGTTTCGTTCAGGCCACCTTTCACACCTACCGTTGTTTAGGGTATATTATATCCGACAGCACCGTAATACTTCGCTGGGGATATCATTCTATTACCGCGGAAGATTGTTTCAATTTACCCGAATCACCGGGGGTCGATTTCCGACGTAATACCGGCTCTGATTGATCGTATTAAATTAATTTCACTTCGAACCGCGTGAGAAGGAAGCACTTGAGTTCTCCCGTTACCACACTTGAATTTCAATTAAAACCAACCGCGTGGCATACAAACGTCTAATTTGACGGTTCACCCAGTATTTATCCTACTGATCCGACCCGGAGAATCCGAAGATCCGGTAATCCTCGAGGTGAATCTGTCCGCAAGTGGACAAATCACACGCGTATACGCTGCTGTCGGAAATTGCATTCTCCCCGCAGCATTCTCGGTAACAAATTCGATGCTGGATGCTGCACGAGGATCTTACAGCAACATCACGTGCTCGTTGACCTTCGCGATAACGTGTCACCGAGATCCGCGTAGCGATGTAAACCGAGTCCGATTGTAATGGACCAAGAAACTTGGAACCCCGTTAAGGCGAAAATCACTTTCAACCACGGATGTCGAATCAGCGCAGGAGATGAAGTACGAGCGATCCGACCATTCTGCGTTCGCGAAGCACACACCGCGCACTCTGACAACCGTTTTATGATCAACGTCAACACTGCGATACACGGGGCGGTTTCCGGTCTCTCGGTCGCGAAATCGTCGCTATTTGGCAGCCGTGCGTCGATCAAACACGCAAGGTGAGAATTGGCCTACTGGAGGCTGCCGGGCGAAATCGTCTGACGGTAGCAGCGACGGGGCGCCGTCTGACGGAGTCGGCGCTACAGGCGCACGCGTCGCGGCGCCGTTGTAACAGCTGACAGTCGACCGGCGACGGTCGACAGGCAATGGCGGGGATTGGCGGTGAGGAAGGGGCGCGGATGGGAGGGAGGGGGGGGGGGGGTGAGTACCCCAGCAAGAAATTGAACCGTTTCGCGGATACGCGCAGGACGAGACAAGGACGCGCGCAACAAATCTGCTGTGTTGCATTTTTTTCGGTGAGTTGCTCGCGCGAGGTTCTTAGTTTTGAAACAGCGTCATTGTCAGCTTATGGATATATCGCGTTATTAGGAGGATGCTTCGCTCGATTTGGATGTAGACTGACATATTTCGATATATCTGAATCCAAGAATCTGACGTATGGAAAGGTATGTAACAGCTCGATTTGACATGCAATTACGAATAAGAACTTGATCAGAACATCTCTTTTCATGATATTTTTTTTATTTTTGTTTAAGATTGGAATTATTCATCATGTTTTTGGTTGAAATTTCATGACGAATTGGACTGTTTTGCCCATTTTTACATTTGAGATTTGTGAACTTGGATAATTGGAAATATGAAGCATCCCCCTATTCGTGTATGGAACATAAAATTAGATTGACAGAACGTTGAAACAAAAATGTGATAAAGCAAATAATCACACAGTCACACTGAAGTCGTATGTATAATCACATTTTATTCGTGAATTTCGGATATAATAGTATAATCTTGTATACATTCAACTTTATTTATTATTTTTCGGAACAACCAGCGAGCCCAAGGAGAAATCTTTTTCAGACGACGTGTAGTGTATTTATTTATGAATAAAATAAACTATTACACTCATCGGAATCAACCAAATCATATCGATTTCTTTTTAAAAAATCAATGAAGCAGTGTGATTTTTCTAACATTGTCGGTAACAGGGTGTTCACAATTGGAACTCACTGTTTAAACATTTTCTTATCGCACCAGAGACTGTTGTGGTTATGTTTACCTAGATGAGGTCAAACTACACGTGTTTGAACCTTTGTTTAGTCATATTTCTGTTTTGACACATTGTGGAGATGACTGTAAGTCCCATTCATCGTTGAACATGCAACCAAGACTCTACGATTGTACGCGATTCGTAGAAAGAATCCGCGTGGCGGAACTTAATTGAATTTTCACATTAACATCAGAAAGCTTGGGCCTTTGGCCTACCGCTCTTTGCTTACACACCTTTGCATTAGCCGTCTGTATGATTCTCCTATAAATCCTCCGACTTTGTACAAAAATGATATCAATATATAGTATTTACGTACCTACTTCGTGAGTGTAGAATTTAATGAAATTGTAGTATTGACTTGCATTAAGCATATGAGTTTTTTAAACCACGAATTAGATTTGCTATCCATTTTTTTCTTTCCGCTTGCTTTTCATATTGCACAACATATGACTTAATACATCAAGAAAAACATTTCTCAAAATCTGATTCTTTGATTCAAAGTACTAATTCGTTTTTAACTTTGTTTTGAATAGAACCCCACATTGGCACAAAAAAATTTTTTTCTCTTCGAAAACAGTTAGATTGATCTTACTAAATACCTTGATTCAATTGTGCCAAAGGAATGGGATTGCAGGCTCAATTAAATGATAATATTTCATAAAATGAATCAAACTTATTCAAAAATAAAGAAATGATCTACTGGTTGATAGGAATTATCAACAACGCTTACAGGTCGATTGGGGTTGTTTTAAATGAGCTGGAAATAAATCGTCTTGCTGAATCGCGGGTTTAGCCTGAGAAATATTTTTCTCGTTGTTACAATTATCAAAAATTGCCACATTCACGAGAATGTCTCAGTAATTTCTTGATTGTTGAATTTTAAATATCTTGCAAACCTTTACGGTCATAAATTGCCAAGGTTGTGTAGTCTACGATCGGATCTGATTCGGTGTAGCATCATGCAACAATTGTCAGTGCGCAAGTATGGTCGGATAAAAATTGAGATATAAATGTGACTAGTACCAGCAGGTTGACATCACAATGTAGAATAAATAGTAAGCAAATTCATTTGGTTCGTTAACTCACTTTTCCATTAGCCTTACGAGTCCTATGAAATATCGTAAATGGTTTTCAATTTACTCTGTCAATTCTCAAAAGTTAGGTATTTCTACAAATGGTACAACGTGTAGTATGCCGAACAAGAGTTTTGATCTGCAAAAATGGTATGAAAAAAATCGAGTATTTCCAGAACCATGCACTCGAGAGACACCAATATCTTCTAAATTTCGTTTTTCTGTCTCCAGTTCGTGGAAGATCGACTTTCCGGTGGAAAAGCACGAAATTTTTTAAGAATGTGACGAGAAGTCTGTTTCACCGTATACGTGAGCACTTGCCAAATTGTATTCAATTTACCTATTCAAATCCGTTTTTATAATGGAAGGGAAGGACAAAATAGGAATGATAAAAAAAATAAATAAAATGGAGCACAAAAAAGTGACGTACAGTCGGACTGTGATTACTCCTGGAAAAATCTTTATCAGTCGCGATCACGTCTCTACTTTCATACGTGACTTTATTATGCAGACGAAATAGCAGCTCCATTGTTGAACCTATAATTTGGATGTTCGTTGTGGGAATTTCATATTATTTCAAACCGTTTACAAATATTTCTGGAGAAGAAATTTCCATAAACGGTGCTGGAATGAGTTCTGGAGCGTTTAAGTAACGCTTGAAATGTCTCTCACTTTAATTTAAAAATTGCGGATTTGAAAATCTCTCTCTCTCTCTCTCTCTCTCTCTCTCTCTCTCGCTCTCTTTATTTCTCTGCCTCCCTCTCTTTCCTTTTGAGCAGGGAGTATTTGGATAGCATTAGGAAAAGATCCGAGGGGATGAGGGATGTGATAAAAAAAAAAAAATAAAAAAAAAAAGAAAACAAAAAAAGGCTCCCGTATTTTTTCGCCCTCCTCACACGGCTCAGCCGCGCTTTCTGCGGATATTCGAGTCACTTTCGCAGGGCGAACAGCATGATTTTTTAGTCCGAATGAAGGGTGGAAAGCGAGAGTGGGAGAGAAACAGAGGCTTCCATGCCAGCTCTCTTCGACAATATGCTCTCACACCCCTGTGGGAATAAAATCACCATTGAGCGACAATGACACGATGTGCCTCCTTTGAAGGGAAAAGGTCGGAGGGAACTCGGCCGCCTCCGGGTCCACCTGATCCGCTCGTCCAGGTTCAGCTTCCTGAAGCCTTACCTCGGATCCGTAGAAATTAGAGGTGGCCACAATTCAAGGGCACTGGGGCCGGATATTCGTCAGTCAGGCAGTATTTTCCTAGAGGAATAATGCTTTCCCCGTGGAATCAAAATACCGTTAGATTAACTTCAACGTCCAGAGCCAGATGAAGAATTAGTACAATTTCTCTTTAGCACATTATTGGGGCATCTTAGGGTCAAACGCACACGACGGTTGAAAATGTCGAAAGAAGTCATTCTTTGCTGTGCAAATCATTGTCTAAGTATTACTTTGTCACACTTGGAAATGCTGAAAGATTGAAACGACTCACTGCGCTTGCTAGAGCTTTGTCTGTTTCTCAGGCAGGCTGGCCACTGAAATATCAGCCGTGAAATGCGGCTATGGATGGAGGTTGTGTTGGCGATGCGATTTTTTTTTAGATTAAGCAGATCTCAAATAGTTGATGCAGTGATTCGAGAAGGCTTGAAAAATGTTTATTCTTAGTTGGCCGATAATTGATCACAGCTACGAATCATCGCAACAATGTAACCTCAATTTGTACATGACGCGTGAAACTTTTACGGCTCGTGTCCCGTTTATAGTGAGTTGACTCCCTTGACTTGTGAACGAAAACGTTGTTGCGATACGATTTCATCGACCGATCGAATTCAATTATCTTGCGCATCCGCAGTCGGTCACCCAGCCTGCTTTGACTTTCACCATTTCCCGTTGGTATAATAATATTGTGATTCGAATGATGATGCGAATGATTCCATATTCACAGCGTAGAATTTCTGGTTGCATTTTGTTGAGCGTTGATTGAATTGGGTACACGAACAGAGAAAGGATTTGTTGAATCTACCAAATATGGTGATCAATTCAAATAAATATCGTTCCACTCAATAACTCAGAGTATTGTACGGTTCACTTATTTGTTGAATCGTTAGTAAAAAGATGACAACATTTTCTTGTCGCTCGCATTCAACGTCATATTATCTATATTCATTATTCCCGTTTCTTTTCTATTAATGAGAAATATCAAATGTCATACCGTGTATTCAATTTCTTTTTGTTTTGTGATTATCAGTTAGTGTTGAAAAGTCTTAGGTAAACATGATTGGCAATTAGTTTTCTTGTGGATCGCATTTTAACTGCATCAGCTAATCTCGTTTTTGATCTTTTTTTCTCACTTACAAGTTATTATTCCATTCAATTTTTCTGACGAAAGTATTGTAACATTAGATGCACAAAATTACAATATGAAGTTTAATAATTTCATGTGCCACACGAGAAGAAAAACGAACTCTTTGTAATTTTAACACACTCTGTTGAATGAGAAATTAGTTTAGTTGGATGTAATCCACAGCATAGCAGTCATATTTAATTTTAAAAAAATTTCAAGAATTTATGCGTCATTATGAGGTCGATAAGACATATTTAATAACCGAGTGAAAACATCTGACCAAAGTTTCGCACAATGCCGAGAATAAACTGCAGTAGATCAGTATTGGAGTATTTGGCCTATAACTGATTTTAGTAGACGGACAATAAGTAAAATACTACACCACATAATAAGTATGGTGTCTGGTGTGTATATTAGGGTGGTTCTTATATGGGAACGAAAAAAATTCCTTAAATTTTTCACATTTTTATTTCATTCCCCTAGTCTCCCTGTTTACGCAGGAAGTTTCAAACTATTAAAAAATATGCTCATTCACTATATTTTGTACTGAATTTTATTTTAAGGTTATCCGTAGGCAAAATATCCATATTATGGAATATTCAGTGAGATTCGTCTTCTTTTCAGTGAAAAATTAAAAAATCATAAATGGGGTATTCCATGAGATACCTGTGCTCCATTAATTCGTTTTTTTCTCAAGATAACAAATAATCAGATGAAATGAAAAATCATCTCAATATCTCCGTGTCACGGACTGTGATAGATACGTAGTGTCGATATGTGGATTATTCCATTACAGTTCTGAGTAAGCGAATACTAGTGTTTTGCTTCAATTGTTTTTTTCAGATTATATTTGATCGACAAAACGATTTTTCTTTTATCACCGATAAGAAGATCAATCTCACTGAATATTTGGAAATATGGACTTTTTGTTTGCGAATAAATTTTTCATATGATTTAGTACAAAATATAGTGAATTAGCATATTTTTGAATAATTTGAAACATCCCGCCTAAACAGGGAGACTAAAGGAATGAAATTAAAATCTGAAAAACTGAAGGAATATTTGTTTCACTATTTGGAATCGATTTAACAGGTTCCATCGTGAATTTTTTTTTCTTACCCCATACAAGGAACACCCTAGTACATATACTTACTGCCATCGTAACCATTACCGCATGAATATTAGTATATAAAGCTGTATAAGAACTATCCGCTTTCCCAAAAGTCCGAATTCCAGAAGCCACTCAATTACTAAAGTCGTGATGTAATTGACCACGTAGAATATAGAACCTACCGTAAAAAAGAACTTGCTGGTTCTATGTACCAAGTTTATTCGAACGCCATTCTAATTATTTAAATTATAGCAACGCACGACTTCTCAATAAAGCGAGTTTTACACAGTTTGCACCACCGATGATAGTTTACTACAGTCTTTTCGAGTCATAATTCTTCATAAGCAAATCGGTTCATTGTCTAATTTAACTTAAAACTACTGTGAATGGAATGCTATAGCGTAACTCGTCGATCTCGATGGTGCGGTCCCATTTTTTTCATAACTTTACGACGATGGCAGGTGGTTTAAAAATGGATCAGCAGTTTGGAACGTGACTAAAATGAATATTCTCTAGATGTTTCTCTGTATTGAAGTAAAACCTTTACTCTGGTGACCTGTAGATCCGTGACTCGTTGCGGAAATGAAAGAAACTAAAACCCTGTGACCAAGTAAGGTGAAAGTATTTCACTTTTTGAAATTTCACTCTAGAGTCACCATTTACTCGAAAAGCAAAATGGCAAAGAAGCTTTGCGATGTTCCTCAAGTTTCACGCTGAAGTTCATAACTGTTTTGAATGGGCATCGACTCAACCAACTCCATGGTGCCTATTATTACTTGTTGAAAATATCTAAATTAGAATTTAATTGAACCCTGGCCTTGTATTTGCTGAAGAAGTCATCAGTCGATGTAAAAATTTAATTGGCAGAGAAAATACAATCGATCTGTGACTGGATTTTGTACGATATCACCGTAATAGATTCGTTTAGAGATTCAACGAAGGTCGCTCCTATCTGGAAGGAAAAGGAGTTTCCACAGTTATAAATGGTACGATTATGACGCGCATTTTTATTCGTTAGGCGGTAGGCGCACGCATACATTACAACACGCTAACCGATGCGTATAAATGTTATGTTTACAACGCAACGTTATCAATTAAAAACAACCATATATATGCAAGCTCCGCGCAAATACCTGAATACACAACGGTACACAAAATAATTTAAATTAAAAAATTCTTCCAACGCATCCAGTTTCATCTAATTCTTTCCAGTCTTCTTCATTTAAATCTTTCCACCACTTTCCGAGAGTTTTTTTTCTGGACTCCGCGTTCTGTCATTTCTTTTGTTTATATTAATTAAGTCAAAAAACCTCCCACTTCCAAGGAAAGAGGTATGCTAATTTCTTTATCCCCTTTTCAAGCTTAATACCGTGCTGGCCACAAAACGGGAAGGGACGAAGAAATTCAAGCATGGGAGATTATCGTTTCTGTCACGGATAAACGGACAAAGAAGATGTACAATTATGAATTCAGTTCAACGTCACCTCTCGTAATTCTGACGCTCGATTGCCTCCTAATAGCTAAATGAAAACTGAGAATATTGAAGGAAAAACGGAAAAAGTAAAGAGAATAACAGGCCAGATTGTAAGCCTCGTTTTCGAGCTGCTATGTTGCGACGGAGATCGTTGGATGGTGGCTGAATTTTTAAACTGTCTATCGATATTTCAAGACTGAATTGTTTTCATACGATGATTGACAAGGTCTCCGTACAAATGATATTCGATCGTTCTTTGCAATGCCTGTTTTAATTATTCAATTATTACCGGTGGTGAGTAACTGCCGTAACTGGCGACCCAGATATATGTACTTTCCTCAATAGAGACATTCTAAAAATTGAAGAACTGTTGAGTGCGAAACGAAATGCGTCGTACCTACGGTAAATCGATCTTGAAGTAGATGTCGTCTCTGTAGTCATACGCTATGAGCATTCGGTACGGTATGGTTGCGAGCGTAAATGTGATGTTGAAAAGCTAGAAGTCCATATGTCGATTCTCGTTCCAAATATTTAACTGTAAGTTAACTTTAGACTCATTTCTCGAATCATAGTAGGTACAGGTGCGAAGATACTATCGATCAAGAAGCACGTTTTCCATTTTAATAGTGTAAAATTGGATCTTCCCGTGTGCACGATGTACGACAGTACATGATTTTTGTGCACTGATCGATTTTTTACTGCAGAAGACTTGCACAAAAAGAGAATTATCTCACGTCTGCCAAGTATAAGACATTGTCTTGGTGATACTTCTATTGGAAGCAAGTACGGGCAAAAGGATCCAACTCAGGGTTGCAAGATATGGTATAGTTTTACTTGCCTTGGTTTCACATGTACCAGTCAATTTTAATATTACCCCTTCTTAATTAAACAACAAATTTGCATTTACGTAGTTGAATTGAGAACGAAGTGACTGGTAGTGCCAACTGTTACGTGATAACTCCTAAAGTCAGGTCGATGTTCTTAACAACTTGGAGCATTCAAGAACCGAAATTATGAATAGTTATTACGGCCACTACTTGGATTCACAGACGTGGCTTCAGAGTCCAAGACAGAATACTGCAAACACTCGTTTTTGTTGACTAGTTTCCTTATGTCTCACTGAAGATTAGTTTATCAGGATAATGGGGGAATAGCATACTTAGGAAAATATGAAATCAGAACGAGTAACTTTAAAATGAATTACTTTACAATTAGTCAAAACACCACTACATCTAACAAAGTTGATGCTTGACTAGCTATGAGAAGTATTTGATCTGTTCTGTTCATAGTTATGTATCTATAATATCCACAACTGCTCTACAAAAAACTACTTGCAATTTATTAAGTTACATTGTATATTCGCAAAAGTACCTAAGTCAGTCAAATGTCTTGAGAGACTCAATCAAACAGAGTCCATAAGAGAAAATACTGTGCATTGGCGTAAGGTACTTTGTTAATTTCTGGGGACAAAATAAATACGTCGATGTATCTTTTTACCACACATTCTTGCTATCGGGGAGAAAGAAAAAAGTAATATAGTGGTAGGGGTGGTTTGTCGTGACTATGTTGAAGACTCAAACAAACTTTTATTGAATTGGTTGGCTTTTAGAAAAATCTATTTCCTTTACAGTATAATCGATCTGGACAAACGATGTTTTAATCGATCAGCCGCGCTTGCGTGATTGCATTTTTTTTTTTTTTTTTGGTCGGATGAATTAGCGAGACCTGACGACCAATTAATCATGAAACGGATACAGACAAGTGAAAACGAATTCGTTTTAAAGCCAAGCAATGAATTTGATGAATTTCGTATTCCTTTCAAGGTAGACTTGGCTTTCGCAACGATTGAATTATAAATTTTCATACGGTTAGAGCAGCAGCTTGTACTCACTCCATTTCTGTGGTTTTCAATGCATTCGATTAAAAAATAATCGCATCGGAAGAGCGAACATATTGCGGTCGATTTATAAAAAGGACGCAGCCAGAGTATGAGGGATGACGTGTGAATGAGAATTCAATAGTTCTACCAAGTGTGAATCCATAATCTACAACGTCAGAGTACGTTGGATTCCAAGATATGATTGCCTTGATTATTCGATCTTTAATTACGTAAACACTCCTCCTCTTTGATGTTTGAGAGATGACGTTTTACGCAATTCATGCATCTACTAAAACCACTGGGAAAAAAGTTTTTGAACCTTTGGGTGACATCGAAACCAAATTGTGCGTGATGTTTGAGGTTGAAATTTTCGGATGGATTCATCGGTCCTGATCCAATAATGTTGTGGAAGTATGTATGGAGATCATTCCGTAAGAAGTCGTAATCACCACTAAACGATGTTCACAGTTCGTACCTGTCAGTTGCAATCGGTCAAGGGTTTCAAATTAAAAAACGACAGTCACGTAGCTCACACCCCGGAATTTCATTACTTCTGCAGAGTTCGCAAGAAAAGCTATTCGACTTTCACGGTGCGAGATGGAGGAACCGTGCCCCGTAGAACGCTAAATAGTATGAAGGAAGTCCCCTATTAGGCTGTAAAATACAGCTTCCTTGACAATAATTGGAACAGTCTCAGTAATTGAGGTATCGCACATTACCGATCCCTCTGAAGATGCTTGTTCTTTTACGTAGGTTAGACTCTTGAGGGTACCACTGCGGGCTTCATTCGTTCGAATGTTACTTTTTTTTATTTGTGAATTCCGAAAAATGCACAGTTAAAATTAGTTATGTGTAACAATAAAAATTTATGTGAATATGAAAAATATTATGATAAAGGTAACAATCACACACATGTACGAAAAAAAATCAGCAAGCAATTCTAGGTATCTAAAATAAATTTTTAATTCGACCTTGCCATTGCGAGTCACCGGAATAATGATTTTGAACACAAATTTAAAATTTCTCCGACTTTTGAACCTGATTCGGGTTTGACCTGTTATCTATCGCTTACAATAATCGTACGATTTGAATTACTCAACGTCTCTCAACATCTTATGAACCTTTATTTACGACGCGGAAATTTTTGTTTTGCAAACGACACTGTGTGACAATTAATAATTAAAATGACCCGATAGTCAGGGTGTATGAAGCCAATTTATAGAGTAATTGGCAAACTTCATCGTTCAAAAATAACGAAGTCTAAGGTAATGGTGAAAACAGCGCGTAGTAGGCTGAAGCAAAGGCCGTTCTAGCGATGCGGTTAAGGGTCGAGGTTTAATTTCGTAGAATAACCCGTACCCTAATCGTGGGAGAGGACCGAGCCGCTGACCCCTCGTGCAAGGAGTCTACGTAGAGCGAAAGAGCCGGAGGGTAGTATCCGAGGAATCGATCAGCTGGTTCGGAAAGCAGAGGCCAGACGGTCATCTTCGAGGTCGAAACACAGGCGTGTTTCACGCAGATAACCCCGGCGGCCTCGTCAACGCCCTGGGCCCGCATTCCGCGATCCTTTGAACGAAGGTTGCCAGCCGGCTCTGAGAAGTTTCCCCGAGTTCTGGATATCTCCGCATATTTTGGGAGGGGGAAGCCTTGTTCGCTGCGGGCCACGCCATCGCCGAGTCGCGCGCTGCGGCGTGCAGTGTTTCCCAAACGCGGCGTTTTACCGCGTCGCTGACGCCGCCGCGGCTCCTCAGCGGCTCCAGAACTAGTTGCCAAGTTCCCTGGTGACGGAGGAGCGGAGGGGGACGGATACGGTTCCGCGGGATCTCGGCCGAGGTGGTGGGGTGGGGCGCGACGTGCCGAACATTGCGCGGATCCCTAGGCCCGAGGCGTTCACCGCGACCCCTGGGGACCCGGAGTCCAAACAAAAGCGCGATCGGGTCACGAGGGAGCAGTTCTTGCCCAACCCGGAGACTCGCCCCTCCGCGTCAGGGGTCGCCACCGCTACCGCTACCGGACCTGCGGGGACCCCCAGAGGCAGAGCCGCGTCGAGGTGACGAGGAACGAAGGTGCGACGCTTGGATCACACCAACGACACGGCCGGATGACTACGGCCCGCGTGAAGGTAAAGCCAGAGCCTCGTCGTCGCACCTCCGGATGTCCTTCCTGAGCTCGGTAGAACGGAGGAACGAGTGTAAATAATAAATCGCGAGCGAATATCGCGCTACGCTTGGGGATGCAGACATGTTTGAATGGCTGAGTAGCGCAGAAGCGTTCTCCGCTTTGCGAGTACAGACTCGTCTATGCGTGTGTATCTGCAATGTCGAAAGGAGAAATGTCTGCATTCTTTATTCCGGCGACTTTGCTCCTCTACGGAAAAATAGGGAATTATTTAGCGAGTCGAAATATAACCCCTGTGTGACATTTTCTTGTCTTGTCACAGTAACTACAAGTTTTCGTGTACGCGTTGTTTTGAAAAATATTTTTATGCGTTTCGACTATTCGTTGTGAAAACTTTTTCACTCGCTTTCGCTGATGAAACAAATAATGAATATAAATTATACTTCTGTGAATTATACAAGGGCTTCGGAGGGAGGGAATCCGAGAAAATACGATGAAACCTCACGGGGTGGGGGAAGATACAGATTTTAGATGATTCATAATTCAATACTCAGGTACACATAATCTGCAATCAATGCCTTTATACGCAAATTATAAACGGTCCCTCAATTCAAGTGATCCACAAAACGTGTTGATTTTATAATTAACAAATGTTTTGAACGCCAGCGGAATATTGGTTGTATCTACTCATCGTATAGGATCGTCACTTTGCCGAAAAAGAAAACAAACTTTTTTGTAATTTATCCACTCGACTGATGGACCTCCGGCACAATTGATATAATTCCAAGTGAATGTGAAAGGAAGTAACAGGAAACAATAGTGAAAAATTTTTATTGAGAAGGCGTTTCTTTCTTGCCTCATTTTTCATGTTTCTGAAAAATTTATATGTTGGATCGACGTAATGTATTGAAGCGAAGTTATTCTGATTCCAACTGTTTTCTCAACAAAGCATTACCAGATACAAGATTCATAGTTTGTAACTTCATTTTCACATTTCCGAGGGATTAGAAATTGTAGTAAGCGAAAGTTTATTTTACGGTTTGAAAATGTCAATCATTCTCATGGTCTCTTTCAAACGTCATTGCAAGATTACCGCAGGTGCAGAATTGTGTATAAGGTGAAGACAGCGTCTAAGTTTTTACATACTTATTGTACGAGAAACAATGATAAAAGTTTTCTGAAGTTTTCCGACCGATCACGTTTAGAATTTTTGATTAAAGGGGTGTTGCTGTCTAGGAGAAAATTCCTGAGCCTTAATTTAGGATCGTCTTACGCAGAATATGTAAAATATTTCGATATCGGTCTGCTTTGCAGTTGTCGATGTCGTATCTGTTGTATAGATACTCTCTGTGAATTTATTATAAAAAAATAATAATATTAATAATGAAATTCATAAAACGGTGGCGTTGATGTAAAAAAAATTATCAAAAATGTTAGGCTTTCACTTTTATCTTTCGACAGCATTAACAGTTGTTTGAAAATAACCTTTCACAATATTAGTAAATAGTCAGATTGTTCAAATATTTTGGACACCAGTTTAACAGAAGTGATTTCAAGAAAAATGTCTTCGAGTTTTGTTTACCGAACAAAGTGCCTAAGAATAAAATGTTTATTAGATTCGAACAGAAGTTTTAAACCAAATGGTTTAAGAAGTTAATGCTCTAAATTTGTATTAAACGCCCAATTAGCAATGATGAAATCAATATGGTGGCTTATATTGTAAGATTCACTGACATAAGCACAAAGCATGAATGGCAATGAAAAATACAGAATAGAACTCCAAATTTTCAATTACGAAGTGGATATATCAGTCACTGCAACGTGCAGTCCAATATTCGAGTGAAACTTATCAAAATACCCGAATTGAAAAACTGTTTCTCGTTTTCCCGACATACTTTTCACGCCTATCGTTTTATAACAAGAATCTTAGAAGTAATCTGTAGTATATGATTCCTAATCAAAACATGTCTCGGATATATCGTCCATTAGGTACAAATGTAATATTCGTCAGTAAGTTACAGCGCAAAATATACATGAATACTGTGAGCGAAAATAGTTAGATTATCTATGTCAACTAAGCCTAGTTTAAATGATTTAGTTTGAGTTTCGCAATGTAAGATGTCAGACTGCAGAGTGCGGATAAATGATCTCCTGTAATAACGTGGCATAAATACTGGGTGGTGCAGAGTTTGTTGGGAAAAATCGCGTTTTATGTCTGAAAAACTAGATCATAACGTTTTAAGTATTCGCCATTCCTCTGTATTGCGTTCGCTTGTTTCAGTGGGATTTACTAAATTACTGCAGGAGTTAGCGAGTTAGTCGCAATATTCGGAGAAATTTCATGACATCTAAATTTCAATTTTTGCTGCAAATTAAATTGTGGTTTTTGTCCGTTCGAAATTCAATACCACGAAACCTGGAAGAACGTTGAAACTGAGGTTAACACAGTAGTTCGTTTCTGACTCTACTTACATCAATTTATTCGTATAATCCGCTAAGCTCCAACTATTTATGTAAAATTTTACGACAGGAACAGAAATATTCACATGGATAAAACACAACAGATTAAATCTTGGAAAATATATTCTCACAGAGCTCATGAAATTTTTTTCTCGTCATATTTCACTGGAATTTCTTTGTACTGGTCTCTGAATTAAACTGAAGAATGAGTGTAATATATTATAGGTGTTAAAAAAAAAGATAAAACATGTGTCTACATCAAATCTGCTTGCTGCACTTGTGTCGAGACGAGAAAAACTTGCTCAGTGTGCATCCTACGCCTGACCCAACCTTAATTTTTGGATGTACTTTATTATCCTGAGATTATCATGCCTTTATCACTCAATCGGAGTCCAGCCACTGAACATTTTACAGTCAACCTTGAAATCTGCTCAAAACTTTTCATCCAACTTTTAGGACGACACCAGAAAGGCTGCGATAGGAACCTGAATTTCAATGTATAAGGATCCTAAGTTTGGTGTTCACCCTAGTAAAACATACGCTCAAAAAGTCACATGACAACCTGAAAAATTTAAGTGTGGGAGCGTTTAGGACACGTATTATTTACGATAGGATAAAAATGAAACTGTAGAAGCGAATAGAAGAGAAGGAAGAAAATACAATCTAAATCTTTTAGTTGACTTTGTCTGGGATGTTCAAAAAATGGTAAGATGGCATATTTCTTCCAGAAGTATATAATAAATCCTGACCAGTTCATTAATTTTCAGGTGCAATGGATACTGATTATCTGATGTTTAATATACGGTTTCAAATAAGACAAATGGTTTTTTTTTTTTTTTTTGGAACGAGATCGACACATTAGTTATTACCCGACTCTTCTCTAGTTTAGTAACATAAAGATATAAGACATAATTATTCGAGTTTCATCGCGCAATTTTCTGCACGAACATAATTATACAGGTATAAAATGCCAGCCTGTTTCCGTTGTAGCAACTAGAAACCAGATATCAACGATATAAAGACTTTTCTACCTTTTGTTCAAAACGGAAGACTAATTGAAGCCGACCTTCCAACGTCACAGAAAATCGAAGTGTTATAATTCACATTGAAATAAAGCTAGTCGAACTCTCGAACCTGACTACTAGATTGTTAAGGATAATTTCTCAAAAAAAAAAAAAAAAACCCTACAATGACTACTTTTGATACCTAGTTTATTCGTATGGAAAAAAGACCAACGGTGCGAGTCACGTTTTTTTTTTGTACCTACTTGACCTTGAATCCTGGTACTTCAAGAGAATGTTTAGTGTTCCAAAAACTGACGTTCAGAATTTTGTCCGGCAAAAAAGGGATCCCGTAATCTGAATTAGTTTGGCAAAGACATACCGAGCTACCTAAGTCCAGGTAACGATGACGACGGACATCTGCAGCTTGAAATTTATAGCATTCGGTTCGGAGCAATGAGTTTTGCCAAGTTCCAACGCGTTACTCGATGAGAAAAAAAACTTGCACGCCAGGCACGCTTGCAGGCATCTCCTTCAAGGTCATCCGTACCTTTAATATTTATCGTTCGCATACCTAGTGCAGAGCGGATCCTTTTTTTGTTGCTTATCGTCTATCGCGCGCATCATTCGGTTCGCTCTTTCACCAACGTCTGGACGTGTAATGTCGCCGTGACCAGCGTGACGTGCCACCGATCTGTCATTCCGATAGTTCTCCTCGTGGGCTGGAATAATAAATTGATTCTCATCACACCTCACAAAAGGCCAGCCGCATGAAGGTCTGACGCTTCAAAAGAAAAGAAAACGTAAAAAAGTGTATATTGCAAATGGGAGAAAACGAAAAGAGATGGAGATGGATACTCGCTGAGGTGGTCCTTGTATGGGGTCAAAAAAAATGTTCATTATGGAGCCTGTTAAATCGGTTCCAAGTGGTGAAAAAAATATTCCCTCATTTTATCAGATTTTTATATCATTCCCCTGGTCCCCCTGCTTAAGCGGGAAGTTTCAAACTATTCAAAAATATGCTCATTCCTTATATTTTGTACCGAATTTTATTTTAAAGTTAATCTTAGGCAAAAAAATCCATAATCTCGAATATTCAGTGAGATTCATCTTTTTTTCAGTGAAAAACAAAAAAATAAATCGTTGTGTCAATCAAACATAATCTCAAAAATAATAATTTTGAAACAAAATACTAACATTCATTTAGTCAGCACTGTGATGGAATAGCCCACATGTCAACATTACGTCATATCACAATCGATGACATGCAAATATTGAGGTTATTGTTTTTACTTAATCTGATCATTTGTTATCTTGGAAAAAAAAAACGAATTAATGTAGCACACGTTTCTCATGGAATACTCAATTTATGATTTTTTTCTTTTTCACTGAAAGGAAGATGAATCTCACTAAATGATCCAGAATACAGCATTTTATGCCTGCAAATACCCATGAAATAAAATTCAGTACAAAATATAGTTAACGAGCATATTTTTGAATATTTCGGAACTTCCCGCTTAAGCAGAGAGACTAGGGGAATAATATTAAAATCTTAAAAAATTGAGGAACTTTTTTTTCACTATTTAGAACCGATTTGACACGCTCTATCATGAATTTTTTTTTTCGACCCCATTCCATTACCAATCGTTCACTTCATTCTGACACTGAGACAAAAATTCAGTGCCTTGTGATAAACTCGCCACTGTGAGAAATGTGTTTTACGGTTCTAGTGTAAATTAGGTGTCATAATAAACCTACAGTGCTGCAATCTTGTTTGAAAAGAAACAATGTTGTGTCCAGTTTATTCCGTAGACGACGACGATGCCGCCAACAATCTGACATTTTTACTTTGCAAACCATTACTTTTAAATCATGACTTGGAACTCAACAACTTGTTTTGATTGAACAAGCATGAAGATCACAGCTTTCATTGATAGTCGGCTTGAATTGATTACTATCTCAGTTTAGTGAATAATTCATTGCTCCGAACTCTCCCTGTTCTTGATCTTAATAATTAACGAATAAGCAACTGTTACAAAATTATGCTACCAAATATGTTGTATTGATGTGAGCCGTTACATAGATATCGAGTACGTACTTAAATTAACAACTTTATAAGTCGTATGTAAATGGTAAGTATATCGTACTCGCATGAAAATGATTACAGATCCAACATCCTGTTAAGACGATTCTATTTTCAATTTTATGACAGTGACACTCCGCGTAAACATGGATCTATTCATTAGAATAACCTTGTCGAAACATGCTTGATATCAAAAAAATAAAAATTCAATTTGCATTTCCAGTTTATTTGAATACGTAATGTGTTTATCGACTTTATTTATTAACGTGTATTGCAACTATGCAGAAATCTTTTCAATGTCTACCACAGATGTAATGGTTTGCGTAAACAATATCTTAAGTTAACTTAATTAATGTTAATATTTTATGTTTATCATCGGTCCGAGTTGAAAATGTATGATTCACATTTTTGCTGACTTTTTTGCAGAAAGCTACGAATTTATGATTTGTTTGTACTTAAGAAGAACGTCGACAAAAAAAGTTCTGAAAAAAATTCCGAACGATTTTGCATTGATCATAAAAAATTTCAAGTTACGGTTTTTTGAAAGTGAAACTCATTTTCTTTTACAATGATACTTGATAATTTCTGAGCAATTTTATACGTAAATCTTATAGTAATAACTGGTCTCGTCAATTTTCGAATATCAACGACCTGCAGCAATCAGATTTTTCGGTCATAGTCTAAAGAGGTCGTTAAACAATTTCGTTTTTGTCGCGACAATTCAATTTTAAATGAAAATAAACGAGATTCAATTACGTCACTTACTTCGTTAAAAATGATGGTATTTGTTGATAATTTGAGATTAACAAAAAAATTTGAAAATCCACAAAGAAATAAAATTTCGATAAAGGGATTCGAAAAAATGTGATTGAGTCCTAAAGTTGCCTTCATGAATAAAAATTATCTGAAGAAGTAAAGGAAATTTTTCATTCTTCCTTTCACATATAAAAAGAAGATATAAGAAAAAAAAACTGGCTCAGATATGATTCAGAGCCAAATGTTGACCAAGTTCGTATAGAATGCTCGAAATTTGTCGATCAAAACTGTGAAATAATAACAACGATATGCTGGCAGTGGCAATAAAGAGTCCGAAATCTGCGAACCTGCGGAAAGAAGGAATAAATTTTTCGTAGGCAGCCCTTGTGCAGTTCCCAGAGTACAATACTATTGGAAAACGGTTTCGGTATTACGACCGTATGGGAGTTGAGTTCCAAGGTGAATTTCATCTCATAAATAAAAAATGTGCAGTATAATGTTCCACTTTTATTCTCTGTATTATTTTTTTCTTTTTGTTTTTTCTTGTGTGTTTTTTCCACTTTCCCGGCGACTATTCTGCGCTGGTCTGTTCGCCGTGGAAATGAGGTAAAAAAATGTACGCAATAAATCGAGTTATGGCGTATATAAAAATTCGCAAACGCCAGTATAATGCGGTAGGCAGACGGTGTCAAGAGCTTTCTTAAAACTGGTTCGACGATGGGGAAGAAAAAAGAAAACATGAAAATCCATCAAAGTCCATATAACGCAGCCCTCGTTTCTCGCTATTATAGGTACATTGCCCAACATTCCTCCAGGGATCATCTTAATTGGCCGCTTTGATGTTGCTTTTATTGGAAGCGAAAAAGCGTAGGGAGCTGGAAATGAGAGATGAAGAAAATGAAGAAAAAAAAAAAAAAAAAAAGAAACAAGACCTTCCATTCTATCTCAACTCGCTTTTAACCGAGACTCACTTACCTTATTCTCAATACTGCCTTTTATTATCGTCGTCTGAGAATCCATGCCCAGCTAGCGCGCATATGTCGGTCCACGTTCCAACACTTCGAGTACATCCGGAATATGATGTGGCGAGCACAGTTCGACTTTGCGGTGGAAACTTTCCTCGATGAAGCGAATATGGCCAACGCCTTTCATTGAGTTGTTTGAAACAGCAGACTTGCGGTCCTGGAACAAGCCTCAAATTCTCCACTTCTTTAGAAACTGGTGGAAGTTTAATGGAACCTCGACGAAACACAGTTTATGTTGACCTGTATGTGGGAACTTTAGTTTCGAGGAAAATATTTGTTCTTACTAACCCTGATATGACTCTTGCGATCACGTTCCTATGCTCGCACGATTCTTCAAATACTCTACGTATGATTCGCGCGAAATACGGCGAGGAAGCTTATAAAATGAATGATGGAAAATTTTTAAATTCGACGTGATACGAATCAAGTTGAATCGAATTGATGTCGTATCTTCTTAATATTTATAACCCATAATATATTCAAACTAAAAAATCTTATTGCCAATAATTTCAGAAAGACTGTAGATTACTCTATCATTTTTTTTTTGCATTCCAAAAACGTTATGTCATTCCAATTGTGATAAATTATTATCATTTAATTTGCGTGTGAAATAAATTTCTAGAAATCAAACAAATGAATGTATTGAATAAAAAATCTTTCCGAAAATTTCTAAATATAAATACAAAATTGTATTTATATTTAGATATTTTCTACCTGAAAATATATTTGGCATAGAAAAGAAAAATTGTGACCTCGTTTTTATTTATATTGTTTGGGATATTCCGAAAATTTTTTTTTTTTTCAGCAAACATGTATTTTTATAACGTGAAAACTTGTCTGATCGAAGTTAAGATTGATTTTTGTAAAATATTTCCAATTTTTCGGCACTTACGATGGTGTAACTCCCGAACGAATCAGAAGTCCATAATTTCCTTTGGAGGAAAACTTGATTGTAACTGGTCGAATGCAAGTAAAAAGTTTCAGGAAAATCGAAGGTGTCGCAATTCAAAGAATTCTGATTTTTTTTTTCGAAAAAATTTTAGAATTGTGTGGTTGGAAAAATTTTCAAAAATTTTTTTCAGAAAGCTCGGACTGATTGACACATTTTATAGTTGTATCATTTTTTGAAAAGAATGAAAGTTCTTGAAGATAGAGCCAGTTGAAAGAAGTCTGTTTCGAAAAAGTTGAAAAATCGGAAAATTCATAAAATCGACACAGGTGGTCTAATCGAAAAACGGCGAACACGTGTTCTTTTTTTTCGATAGACGAATTGAGAAAAAAATTGACACCAAGATCGACGTCGGTGACGTTCACCGATTAGGTGAAATGGCGTGGAATACCTCATATATACTAGCAATAGATTTAACTAGAACCTTATTAGAATCCAGCACAGTATGCACGGAAGAAAATTGATAATTGAGTAAGCGTAACCAAATGGTGTTACATCTCACTACAAACGCATGCATGTATTTTATCATCAATAGCGGGCGTAAGCTTACGAGTAGTAACTGGAATTATGCTAATCGATTATAGTATGACGTGCTATACATATATGTTTCAATGGAATGGCGCACGTTTGACAACTTCCGTTAACGTGAACACACCGTTGCGACCGTAATCACTTACATCAGTTGCTACTATACAATGTATTCGTACCGAGAGGTAACATTTTTGAATTTCTCGTTGATTCAATATTGTTTAATAATCATATGGTAAGCATGGTAATGCTAAGTGGAAAGGAAATCAAATATCTCACGAATGTTCATAAATGTATAAGTGATCAGCCAGAGAATTGAATTTTAAATTTGAATGCTCTTGAGGGTTCAATTGACTGAGGCTTATGATTGAGTCGACGGGACGAAATCCCGAAAGTCAAACTACCGACAGTTAAAATCGTAGAAAGATCATAAATACGAAAAGATGACTTGTAGAAAGATGAAAATTGAGAACGCAAAAATGTATAAATAAGTTTATATCGACAATTCGAAATATTGAATTGTGAAAATACGGAACGGTCTAAAAGTCGGCTTTTCAAATGTCAGGCACGTGATTTTGTCGAAAATCTATGAATCCGAATTTATCAATAACGACTGACCAAAAACTCGAAAGGTTGAAATCCTGAAGCTCGCTAACGACGAAATGGCCAAAATGTTGAAAGGTTGAATGACGTCAGAAACACATATATTCTCTGCAGCGCCACATATATCCGATAACTATGAGAACCGTATTGCGGCCTTTCGGCTTTCCGGTGCTTCTGCATTTTTTAGATTGTAACTTTGCTCCCTCTGAACTGTGATTTTGGAGAAAAATTTTTTCCCTTCTTTGGCTGTTCGAATTATTAGCCGCCCTCAATTTTTAATTTCGTCACTTCCATTTTTCCATATCCTCACATTCTGTGATTTGTTCATACGGAGTGCCGACTGTTCCGAAAATACTTTTCCGGATAAAAGAGCGTTCGGTTAAATGAACTTTTGGGAAAACCTTTATTCTACCGGGTGATTTATAGAAAATTCCAATTTTGGTCCTCTGATCATTCGTTATTTTAAAGTTCGTATCCCGAAAATTCCGGGTTTTCTTCCGGTCGGCTTTTTGGTCATTTGGGATTTTGATCCCCAGCCGATTATGTGTAGCAGTTTTCTTTTTTTATTACGAAGAAGTCTGACTTGTCTGTGCCCCTAGTGGTTGACTACAAAAACTATTAAAATAGGTTTGCTGTTACAGTGATGTAATTCTGACACTGTATATTTTGTCTCCGTGCATAAGTCGGTGTAAAATCATTACGTCGATTCTTTTGTAATTTTCGTGTGATATAACATTAAAAAACATGTGTCATCAACTGTCAACGAATCAACAGATCAACAGTGAATTGTGCAATAAAAATTGTAGAATTCACTGTATTTCATTGCAGTAATCGTTCGGTATTTGACACACAAGCTCTGTTAAGACGAACAAATGATTGTTGTTGTTTGAATTTTTATCAAAGTGATAAATGCATTCATATATCTCTATCTTGCTGACGTAATTTCAACATTATACTTTTTCCACACGTCGTTGAATCAAAGGAACAGATTAACCTGTCTGCGGTAGGTTGAGGATAGGCGTGAACAAAAAACAGTTTTTTTTTTCGTTCAATTTGGAATGGATTGTATGATACAGCGAAATTCGAACAGTGAAGTACATAACAATACACAAAAGTTATATATTGAAGTTTACGGAGAATTGTATGTATAAATAGTCCGAAAAATAGTCCGAATCTGCCGGTGAAACAGATTTCAAGGAAAATCCGGGAAAAAATCACGTGAATAATTCTATACGTTATTTCGGACCAGACAGTGCGTGAAGCTTAACGATTGAAAGGTATAGACATTTGCATGAAAAATTTTTCCCAAAGGTATATAGCAATCCACTTCCGGAGTTGAGATAAGCTCACCAGAAATTGAATAGCGGCACAGAGGCAATTTCTAGTTTGGCGAAAGGTCTCGCACCTACGTACGATGCATGTGCCCGTGTATGCATGGGCTCACAGTTTAACGCGTTTAAATTTACCGGTGAGCGAAAGCAGGAGCTGTTGACGCAGCTGAGGGTCTTCCAGGGAGTCAGGTAGGCAGCTAGTGAGCAAATCTCTGTGAATGAACCAAGGTCTAAGGACTAAAGGCAGAAGGCCAAGGGTTCAGCTTTGAGAGACTAAGGGTTGATCCTAATTGCTGAGGTCTAACAAGTTCATTCCCTTAAAGAGGAGAAAAAAAACATGCAGTGCTTTCGTCCTGCCATGTTACTTCCTCAACGGATGAACGATTCCATTTCGAATCAGATACTGTATAACGAACGGACGTGCGTTACATGGGCAAGAAATAGCTACGTCGAGATATGAGACACGTTCGTGAAATGAGAAGATTCTCACTGAACTCCCCTGTATTTTCCTAGGAATACAGCAAGGGCCATAACATCTACATAAGCGAAGAGATTCCCATGTAAAATTCCCTAGGGAATGGAGCGACCTGCTTCGACATTTGACAAATGTTTTTTTCATAAGTTGAGACCTTGCTCGAGAGAAACAAGACCAATTCTTTCGAAATTTTCACTATCTGCAAGCCCCAAATGTTGAGCGACACCTGTTTCGGATGGTGTTCAAGATTTCGTTAGTTATTCCTCAGACCACAGGAATAAAAACCGTTTGGTAGAAAGATTTGATGTTTCGCTTGGGTTGTACGTCATAGAATTTGCTGTAAGCTTTTGGTCCTTTTTATGCAACTTGTCCGTCTGATATTTGGACCCAAGATGTTGAAGAAAACAAATTAACAGTGCATAGAGTCGTCCAAGAAGACGTACGATATGTTTTCAAGAAAAAAATAAGGTTACGCTTGGTGATGGAATTGGAGATATTGCAAAGTTAAAGGTAGTTAAATAGCATTCAAATAAGTATGTTTCCATAGATACAGAATTGAATGACCAAGAATTAATTAGTGAAAATGATATCGAGGCCCTACTATGGCACGTAGAGAATTCACCCCTTCGTGATTTTGCACATCTTAACGCGATAATTACAATTTTTAGCGATGCAGTATCGATGGACTGATACTTATTTCATAAGTGGATGCTATCTGGGTGTTAATTCAGAGCTCCGAATACTTAAGAAGAAAAAGCGACGCTAAGGTTTTACAAGCCGAAACAGCTCTGAGCGGGTATAATATAGTAATTTTGAGACCTGTCCGGGACCAATTCTCTCCCGGCATTACTGCCGATGACGCGTGTGACGCGGCAATCGCCATTAACGACGGTTGATGGTATGGAAAGTCGCAGTTATGGTACAAGTTTAACGATAAGGAAGGACGTTTAGGGTGAACTGTTACACGACATCGGAATTGGATTCATGGCAACAGAAAATGAGAGGAGTTTCCAGCACGTAACAGGGGTCAGCATGCCCAACGGTCCTTCTGACGTTCGGACCCTAAAATGGACTAGGTGCCGTAGCTTAGATACCAGTCAATAGTGACGTGACCCATTGAAACTCACTTCAAATCATTAGCTCTGAATCGAATACAGTACATCACATGCTGCTGTATATCTTTTCTCGAGTAATGGCAGATGTAAATACAAAGCGTCGTCAAGTATAGGCTTGCAAGCATTGTCTAATTGTGAGCCCATTGAATATTTTAAGGTGAATTTTTCACGGTTGAAGTTTCTAGTAAGTTGTTATTACTGTTGTTGTTGCTGTTTCTCTGATTTTAGTACATTCGACCGAAGCTACTTGGAAACGATAATGGTATAATTTATTTTCTATGCAATCCATTCTATGAAAATCCAGAATTAGATTGTTCACCTTTATTTTCCAGGTTAAAGTGCCCTTCTTTTGAGTGGCATTTAGTGAAAATTGGGATTTTTCAAAACGTTGTAGAAAGTTGATAATCACGTTGCAGTACAATGAAAGTATGGATGCCACATATAATTCTTCACTTCATTAGCTGTAAGAAATGTAGTGTAGTCCGTAAATGAATGGATTGAATGATGTAGAGATCATCGAATGGATCTTAAGGTATGTACCAGGCACATGAATTAATTGAAAACCCTTTTTCTTGGAGAAAGAATCAGACCTCGATCCCTTCTCGCAGATCTACCAGAATAGATATGCAGCAGACAAGGTTTCTGTTTTGGCGAATCTTTTGAGCCTTTATTGATATCACAGTCAAGTTATGAGTAGATCTCAACTCCCAGATAAACAAGAAATCTGTACGATTGACTTGTAGATAATTTTTGTTCAGAATGACGATTTTATGTTGGTTATACTACTGTCACACTGTCAGATATTGCTATTTGTTTTGAAGAACAGTCGTTTTTGAATTTTGTTAACAATTGCATCGTGTGTTAAACTTTGAAGATTGTCTTCTACGGTCACGTAATGCAATCAAATTGTTAAAAATAACTATAATCCCCAGCAGCGGTATCTTCTACAACTTTGGAAAGTACCTGTACCGTATAATTTTATTACTTTTGGCTTAAATTTGTAAGCATGGAATATCCGGCAACGTGACGAGGTTAGTTGGCCAAAAATCGATAGTTTTTATTGATTTCATTACAAAACAGTCATACATTAAGAATTTACTGAATTATGTTTGCAATCTATGAAGATTTCTTCAAAAATACAAGAATGTAAAATAATGGACATATACAAAACAGCTTAAATAGCTACGTTTTACTTCGAATCGTTGCAAAATGATTGGAAATCTAGTAGAACTATTAGATTTCATTGTACGATGGTTCATTTTGTTCGGAAGACTGTCTTCTACGAAGTCACTAAACTGTTACTCTTATGGCTATTTTTGATAGAGGCACTAAACAGACCACTGAAAAATAAGTTTAGTGACTTTAGAGGAAAAAATCTTCTGAATAAAAAGAATCGTCGTAGAGTGAAATCGAATGGATCTACCAGATGTTCGATCATTTGAGATTCGATAGCAGGTAGACAAAGAGATTTGAAGACTCATGGAGCTGTTCGAAATGAAGTATCGCTATTCAAGCTTTCGTATATACTCTCATTATTTTCTATTTCCAGATCTATCAAAAGATTTTCATGGCTTATAAATATAACAATTCGCTGAATACTCAATGCATGTCAGTCTCGTAATGAAATGATTAAACGTTACCGATATTTGCGGAACCAACCTCCTTAAGGACGAATCCCACTAACATTTCGAAAATATTTGCCATCCTTTTCTCGTCGTTAGACCAATTTACCGCAACTGACAAGCTGCTCGTCTGAATCAAGCTAAAACCGGCATCTACGCAATTCGCTTATCCAAAAATTCGAAATTCCATGCCCAGAAAAAATGAAATCCATCCCAAACCTAAAACCCTGCATCACGTCGTAACGCGCGACAGAAACCCTAAACTCTCGCAGGTAGCCGCAAGGAGTATAAACACATGATTTCGCCGTAATATCTCCTCATCACCTTTCCACATTCGCATCCTTTTCTCTTTCTCTTAGGTATACCAACGTCTATTCCATTTATTTTCCTCGAGCCCAGAGCCGTCCGCGGTAGGACAGGGTCGTACACCGCGACACCTTCCACGTGTTGCTGCGTCTCTTATTATATAGGTGCTTTCGTCGTTGACGAGGAGGGCCCCGCCCTAGTGACGTCACTCAACGGTGCAAACCACCCCACGACCCAACCTGGCGCGCGGGCGCGCATCCCGTCCGTCTGTGTGCGAGCTGCGAGGGTGGAAAGAGGAAGTAACGGGGGGGTGGGGAGGGCTATCGACCCTACGAACGCGCAATGGTATCGGGTTGGGGGTTGGGGGGTGGCAGCCGGGTACAGTGACGTCACGGATGCTGTGCATGCTCGGGCGAGAACGAGATCCGATTATACGTAGAACTGTATTGGTGTAGGTATACCCTCGGCATTGACGTGTCGGCCTGAATAAGCCTGTAGGTCACAACATTGGGTGAGGTGATGTCGGGCATACGAAGTCAAAAAGTAGAATGACTGCGGGATATGATGGTTGAGATGTGGAATTTTTAAACATTCGGTTAACTGGATTGTAGAATTATGATAATGTAGAACGGCGAAATACCTAAATATCGATGCGTAGAATGGTCAGAGTGTATGGAGTCAGGGTACAGAAGCGTTGGAATAATGATGATTCTTTATCTTGCTTCCCCCTGTATTTTACCCTTTTACGTTTCAACTTTTTTACACTTCGATTTTCAACGTTTCAAAATTTCGTTGAACGGATTTTTGCATTTCTGATGATGATACTAACGCGACCATTTTGTTTTCTAATCTTTTTATGTTTCTACAACCACGTTATAACACTTGCGTTTTGTAGGCATTCTACTTTTTGATCCCCACGGTATAGCTGAACTGTTTTCAATTGATCTCACTACGTGCATAGCTGAAAGTTTTTAGTGTATCTATGCAACAATTTTGAGTGAACATATACAGGCAATCCGTTTACCATGCGTAACGTTAGTCGATTTAATACCTCTTTGTAATGAAACTCACTACGTGCTTTGCAAGTATGAAATTTTGTTCAATATTTATTACAAATTTTGGATGTAGTCACGTTCAGTAATTTGATCGTGTAATTGACTACCTGAAATACTAGCAATCTAAGCTTGACCTGCAATTAGTGTTCTGAAAATTACGTTGCTTTTGAAAGGCTAAAGCATGTAATAAGAGAGCAGAACTGACGATGAGTTGAATAAACTTCACCTTACGACCTAATATATGTTATGAAATTCTTCTCATGAAACACAATTATAGATCTTTGTGTGTATGTGACGTGTTTACAAGTGTATTAACTACTTGTTAAAAGCCACGTAAAACGGACCCGGCCGTCTATGAAATGATGTGAAAATACGTCATATCTATTTTAGCGAGAAGAAAAGTGCTAGAGAATGTAAATTCGAAAGCTTTTGGTGATTTGAAAAATCAACGACGGAGCCAGGAATCGAACCTTGAACGGTTGTAAGATGGTTAAAACATTTGGTTAATCTTCACGAAGCGAAAATATTTTGATTTTTTTTATCATGATTATCGACCCTGCAGTCTTTGTTGCTATTTCAAGCAATACCAATGAATAATTCTTGGAAATATTCATCAAGTTATGTTGCGAATTTGACGAGAAAATTCTGAACTAAATACCATACAAACAACAGTCAAAATGATTCATAGCCTATGACTGCTTTCACGACATAGCATTTTCAGTTAAAATGAAGTCAATTTGTTGAGCATTTCTTCAAGTAGCGGAAACATCTTTCAGTCTCACTTTACGAGACTTTAATGATATTTATGGGTCTTTATCTGAAATTTTTCCTCTCCTACATGACATGCCAGCCTTTTTGCGAAAAACTTACGTTTCGAGAAAATCACGCCTCGATCAGTGATGAGAAACGCACACTTAATCTTCAGTACACTACTCTTGACTGTGTGCCCTCTTCACTGGCGTCATTGGCTCCCAGATTTCGTAAATTTCTGACTATTTCCGTGCAGGAAAATGAAACATGGTTATAGGATCCTAAGAGTATCAGCACTGTTTCGGTGTTACAGTGCACAGGGAATTATACGGTAGAATTGAACAAGTTGCTTGAACAATTTCTTCTTCATGAGCTCACTGCATCAACATAATATGATATTGAAACTTGGACCAGTAGACGTCATATTTTCGTTGAAAATGATGGTGAGAACACTCGACGAAGGTTGAAACGTAGTCTCATGTTAGTGCAAAGGATTTCATTTTTTTAAGGATTAATGGCCTTTGAGTCACACATTATTGTGATGAGTCAACTTTTATTACAAGATAGTATACTGTGGTTTTTGGGGTCGCCGATTAAGAATCTGAAATCGGATTTCAAAAATTCAAGACGCGGATCATTTATGACGGACCAAAATTTTCTAATTTGATCGAATACGCTCACAAAACTCTATCCACGGGTTTTCGGGTTCGTTGATTGGATTCGCCATACTGAATTTTTTAAATATGATTTCAGTTTTGTAATCAGCGACTTTTAAAACCCTTACACAGAGGTTTTTCTCCAGATTCGATCAAATTTCAAATTTTCGTCCGCTATATTAGTTCCGACATCTTGAATTCTTAGAATCCGATTTTGGATTTGTAATGAGCAATCCAAAAAACTTGTAATTTATGTAAAACATGTATATGTGTAGAAGGGTAACTTTCTCGAAAATGAATTATTCCTTCAATCTTCACGATTCTTATTAATCAATTTGTTTCTAAGAAAAACAATTTACATTATATCGCAATAATTACTCTCGACCATTCAAAATCCATTAGTATGATATCGAAAATATCAAAAAACCGCAAATAAATGTGTCGAAAACTTCTCCGAGTATACAAAAAAAATGGATAAAACGTAAGTGACAAGGATACTTCACCACTATGACGCATATGTAGATGCAGCCTGGCTTCAGCAGTTAATGTTGCGATCGGCAATTGAATCTGTGAGGGAGCCTGCACAATTTGATTGTGTATATTATATTACAATTATGAAACTGATACAAAGCAGTTACTTAACTGAAAATAGTACACATTCTGGCATTAGTGTGGAAAACTCTGTTACCGAGAGCCATTTCTCTTTCTATTTTCGTATTATTGAACCGCAGTTTCATCACATACCACTTCCCTCAACCCCTGCTAACATTTTTCATAATACGTACCAAAATACTGACGAATTGCACGAACAGCATTGAATCTTCTTTCGGAAGCAATATGAGATTTGAGACACGTCAGACGTAAGCTTATATCTTCCCGAGCGATTGATCGATGGCCAAATATCCAGCGTTCAACGTCGGCTAACTTGAGCTCCGACCGTCTTGGGCGGCTCCTAAATTGAAGAAAATTTACGGAAGCTGTATGGGCGAAGGATAATAAATAGAGGGAGAAAATACCTTGATTGGCCCACTGTCAGCAACTGATTCAACAAATAATACAACGAACCTCGCTGCGATGCCATTAGAGCTTGAATTCACCTTTGCTTTTCAAGTCACTTGCCGCTCGTAGAGCATGAAAGACAATCGATTGTGATTGTGCGCGTTCTCGAGTCTTGATTTACTTCGGACCGGGATCGAGATCACCGAGATGTTATATGCCGGCTGATAAACAATGCACGACGTACGTCCCGCTTCCTTATGTTCAGAGACCACGTATAACCGGAATTCGAGGATTAGTATTCGTCTTGTGATGGATCGCTTGGTTCATGCCACCTGCAAGAAAACCCGATGCCATTGACGTGGGCCTGGAATAGAACCGTATGTGTGTCAGGGAAGAAGGACGAGGGAAAATAGAGAACGGAAATCGGAGGGAGAGAGTCCTCGGTAAAGTGGACAAGCTGAAGATGCGGTGAAAAATGAGAATCTTCGATGCGTTACCGCGGCTCGAAAACGGGCGTGACGGAAAATGGGGGACCA
Source organism: Neodiprion fabricii (assembly GCF_021155785.1). NCBI lineage: Eukaryota > Metazoa > Arthropoda > Insecta > Hymenoptera > Diprionidae > Neodiprion > Neodiprion fabricii. Next base: position 21,423,637 of record NC_060239.1, read on the forward strand.
GAAGCTTAACCCTGCATCGTCGTCATCAGTTTCAAGTCCTTCGGAACTGGGTCACGGAGGACAGCGTTACACTGACTTCGGTGGGCAGCTTGCGCGTCCCAGTTTTTAAGCGCAGCTCAGAAATTGGGTATATACGTACGTACATATGTGCGGAGAAATGCTCGACGCGTTTTACGCTGCCGACGACGTTGTCGACTGCAACCAGTTGCCACAGACCTTCCAAGTTACCTCTCAACTTATTTCACCGCCACGTTGTACACGCTCTAAGCTAATTCACGGACCTACGTACGTTTCTAGTCTTTTCAGAATCTTACATCGCAAATGAAAGGCACCGGAGGTATAAATATTAATGTCTTGCGGTCAGTAAAATATACGAGTCTGATTAAACTCACAGCAATTCAGAGCAAAATTTAATGCGACAATACAATCACTCAGTGCTTTGATTCTAGATTTTCAAGCTGAATATTAAAAAATGTATATGTACGGCCTTCTGGCTATAAACGTTTTTTTTTTAATATTTAGCTTGAAAATAAGTCTACGGAACGATTGGCAATAAAAAAAAAAAAAAAAAAACTATACGCTCTTTTGGTATTAGTACCGCGATTTTTTTTTCTATTAAAACATTACCGTTGCACTGTTCTGTATGACTGGAAATTAGTATGCATCAGATATTTTTTGATATTCCTTCGTACGATGCAACGACAAAATTCAGCATAATTCGAGCCATGATTTCGATGCTTATAATAATAAACGGAGATAAAAAGTGAGGATAGCCAGGCGTATTTTGGCAAATTGTTTATGCCACAAGTGGTAAATAATGTGACCTTTACAGGGATAAAGTTTGTTCTTATTAGCAATATTTCTTCAACCATAAGCCTATTCCTATCAATTAGATATATTTTTTCTCTTGTGTCATCTGCAATAACGAAAATTATTAAAGATAATTACATGTCCCGTAATACGTAAAACGAATAATACTTATAATCTGATTCTTAGAAATTTTAGTCAAATGTAGTTTATACTCCGAAGACCTTATAATCATTCTGAAACTAACTAAAACTGTACAACCTCGCGATGCAGGACTAATATTCAAAATAAAGTATCCTTAGAGTAAGCTGAAGCTAGTATTCGATCCAAATTTTTTCCTCATACTGAAAATTTTGTACGATAATGAAATAAAATTGCAATAAAAAAATGTGAGTATCATGTGAATTAGAAGTTTCGCAAGGCATCCTTAAAAAGAACAAGCCGTGAAAATGGTATTGTTCAAAGTACTTTTCTTGACTTTACAAACTAATTCCAGGCTTGAAGATACCATAAAGACACTTATATGATCAAAATATTTTGTCGATGATGTTTAATTTTTGTCATAAGACAATTCCTTTGAATGCCATGCAATTTTTCGATAATGTATGTAATGTATGTAATGTAATGTAAAATTTTTATAATCATCGTATGAACCTTGTCACAAGCCTTCAAGTTTCATACATTTTTGAAGTTATACTTCTTTAGGCGCGTTGAGAGTGAAATTTTAAGATGCACGCGCATCACTGTAACACAAAAGTATAACACAAAAGTAACAGGTTGAAGCTGCCCACTAAACCGCTCATAGCTACCAACAAAATAGAAATAGAACCTCTTATTAGTCGCGCATGTTGGCACGCTCGTCGCCTCTGATCACTGTTTTCATATTTATAACATTTATCCACATGTTTCTAGTTTCTACATTCACAACACGTGTTTTAGTTTCATACAAGTGCGAATTATATATGTGCTAATAAATTATATTCAGTAGTGATTTAAATTGAATATTTTGATTAATATTATTTACTATTCGTACATATTAGTGAAAAAAATTGTGCTTAGATACTTTTTCAAGTGCTCCAATATAGTTGAGGTTAACTATCCGTATGTATTATTATTTGTAAATTATTTATTCAATTTCTATTCCAGTTTTCAAGATGGGTAAAACAAATGCGGAAATGTGTAAAAACTATTACAATCGAAAGCAAGCTGCCAAGGAAGCTGAAAAAATTCAGGAAGGCTTGTTTAATGATGCCAAAGAAGTATAACTTCTCACGCGCGTACATAAGTACACGCACCGATGTTATTTTTTTTATCAAAGTATATAGTCAAAGCAAACGGGACATGGCAAATTGTAATGCGTATAATTTGATTGAAAAGTCATGTAAACGGAAAAACAATTATTGTTGCATTTACAACGCTACGACAATTCTTCTAACTAAATCTTTTCTCAGTGGCGAATTGAACTGTTGATTCAGTAACTCAGAAGATTTTTGCAGTAACGTTTTTAAAAATATATTGTAACTGTAACAGAAAACTGCGCTAGTTCCTCATTTTTACCGGAGAGATAGTAAGTCCGACAGTAAATTTTTATTTCTGAAGAAATCGGATTTTTTACACCCGGCAGTTTCCGAGATTGTCACACCCTCGATGCCCTTGGCCCCTAATTTAATTACACTCTACAGCTTATTCCAAATTGTTTCATACTTTGTCTTTACCTCATTCGATGTTTTATTTTCTTCAACCACTTGTGGGATTTTTCTGGCTATTTCTACTTCAAACCGCTTGCGCGGTTAGTCCGTTTTTCGGCATTTACTGTAAAATAAAGTAATCTTAATGATTATCTGGATAAGCCACTTTGTATGCGTGCGTCAGAAGTTTTTTTTTTTTTCAATATTTACCGAAGATTCAATAAATGTCCGAAAATACCAGAAGGTAAATATTAGAATTAACTATTGTTATTGTGTTCCAAATGTAACCATTTTCGTTTAACAAGCGTTTTGTTATTGTTTTTTAAGCTCGGAATCCGCAAATAATGATTTCGTAACCATTTAATCACCGATCCCAATAAAATTCATAAAAAGACGTTTTCCAATATCCCGCTTAGCACGCAGAACCGCCCACAGCCCAAGACATCAAGACCGACGAAAGGTAAGTGCCATCCTTTTGTTACAAAAGCTCGTTTCCTCGCAGCATGAGCTTAACCAGGAGAAAAAAATTCGACGTTCATTTCAGGTAATCGTATATAATAATTTCTAGATACCATTTTCTTTGCAACCTCATTATGCGGGAAGTTGGAGTTTTCGTACACAACTAATAGGCAGACTCAACCCGTCCCATAACAAGATCATCGCAGTAGTTTGTCGGGACAGACGGACAGACAAACCGACGTGCTTCTAAGATCAATTTTTTGGATACTAGAGGTCCAAAAATCTGAGGATTCATCGAAAGTATGGAATAATATATTGTGCTACAAGTGCGGATAGTGAGTAATTTCCGATGAGTGTGAAGTTTGCTTTGAATGCCGCAAAGGCGATCAGTGCTGCCAATACGAGCACTGCTGTAAACTCAGCATAAGCCAAGGTGAGAACTCCATTCACACGCCCATCCGTACGTGTGACACGCGCTGTTTTTTCCAGCACTCATGCCAAATACGGTGATTTGAGAAGCAAAAAAGCCTAGGTGCCCCCGACAGCGCTTAGAATTGAGGTTAGGTAATTCACGCTCAATGACACGGTGCGCAACATTGAGATGTTCGAAAATACGGGTGTGCCAAAGAAGGCTTTGATGTGTAAAATAAAGTACTACAGTTCCGCGCAAGCACTGACGTCGTTTTACGATATTGTTCGGAAATAGTGAACTTTACGCACGCTCCACAGATATCGGAGATCGAAATTCCCAAGTAGGTAATGAGACAAGAAAATTTTAGTTTACAGTGATTCGAGAAGTTGCAAAGCCAATTTCATATCGTGAGATGTTACCACATTCGCCATATCCTCCGACATTCCGAGCAGTCTATTCATAGTATCTGTCCCCGAAATCGACACAACAAGGATCAAGTCGCGGCCAACCGCGGTTCCTATCCCCTGCGGTGAATCGTTCGTTGAATGTGAATTAGAAATTCATCCGTGCTACAAGGTGAAGCTAAGCAAGCCCATCGCCGCTGTTATTAAGAGCATCGACGAGTGTCAAGGAGACAGGCTTGGGTACGCGAGGGTGGTTAAGGCCAGTTAACGATGGTTGAGGATGGAAGAAGCGACTGCCGGGTAGGCGATGATGCAGAACACATAACGCGAGAGCCAAGCATCCTCATCTCCCTCCCATCTCTCTACCTCTCTGATCTCAACGGTCGGGAATACACCGCGTCAAGCGTGTCCCTTGGGCTGTTATCCGTTTATTGGGGCAATAGGGGTTACCTTTCCCATTCGTTGGACTGTTCCGAGGATGGGGAGGACTGCACTGACTTAGCTCAACCTCTATAATTGATCGTGCGCTCACGCTGAGCTTCGTGCATGCCTGCGTGCTTCGTTAGGGGTGAGTCCTCCACCTATCGATCCATTTATTATAGTACTAGTATTGTCACCAGGAATTATTAGGGGTGAATTCATTCTCACAGGCTGAATCAAAAATTGATTTTCCCCGTTTTTGACCCCATTCGAATATTCTGGGAACATTTTGCTCTCTGATCAGATCCCTACAGATTATATACAAAACATTCGACAAGTCTTGCATGATGGTAAAAGGTGATACTTAAGGGGGGGGGGTAAGGTTTTCACTTTCGAAAAATCGATTTTTTTTTTCTTATTTGATTGTTAAACATTTCAAGAATATATTCCAATTATTTGAAGTCGATTTGAGCAAAACTCTTGAAGTTATTGTCTAGTTAGTCTCCTGCCCTTGAACACTATAGCTCTGACAGCAGGTATACAGCTTATTCACTTCTATCGTTCTGGTCCATTATCCTGTTATAGTATCATTTGTGGCCACTTTCATGAAATTTTATACTTAACATCGTCATCTCTAATCTACTAAACTACTCAATTCATGAAATAAAATCCGACTTCAAGCATGTCTTATGCAGAAATTTTTGTTACTTTACTGCTCGAAAATGGGTATATACATAAATCAAAACATCTTCGAGCTATTTGTGGTTATAACAATTAATTTCACCTCGGTTGAATACTGCAAGTACTGATACTACGGCGACCAGAATCAGTTTTTAATATAACATTAGTAAACGCGAATACTTATTTCAATTAAAAAATCTTGTTTATTTTATCCAAACAGACCAAAAAATAATCTTTCAAACCTTATGAGTTCTCATAAAATCTTGGAAGCTGCAGAAGGCTCTTTACAAATTCTAACGATTTAACGATGGTCTACACATGCCAGCTACAAGTTTTGCAAATTCACGTCTAGTAAGTTCCGTCGATCAATAGGCATTTATTTTGATGAAAATTTTAGTAACATTTACTCGCCTTGGATTCCGAATTTATTTCAGAATTCAGTTTAAATTCACGTACATCGCATCCAATAGCGGCCTCACTAATTTGTATAATTTATAATCGTATGACCGATGTGATCAATATTTCAACCTATAATATCCAATCAGATATGATTTATAGCTTTACACAAATTCTGTATTTACTTGCTTCGCGAACAATGCACGTTTTTGGGCATAAATATCGCTGAGTTAATATTCTGAGTATTTGTTAAAAATCATTTTCACCAGATAGTATAATACAATGGTGAAAATGAAGTAATCGTAATTACTCCAATAAAATCGTGCAGCCGAAATGAAACCGCAACAATGAAACTCGCCGCTTTATTGCGTGCCAAGCAGTAAATTTCTGCTGATCTCTGATGAACATTTCGAAAATGTCGCATTCCACGCATTTTAACAAACGCTCAAAATAACACGGTTCGTTGAATGGAACGCTTTACATTGAAAGGATAATTAGTTGAAACATTTCCGTGCGAATTCATCAGACTATTGCCAGCAAAAAAAAAAAAAAAAAAAAACTAAACCACAACCTTTTGTGTAATATTTTTTTGCCAAATAAACAGTCAATATCAAATCATTGTTAAAGATACGAAATTGGTTTCGAGTCAAGGGTGTGCAAACAATACCTGAGAATTAGGTAATAAATGAACGTGAAAATGCTGTGCTCAAAATAATCGAGTCAATAAATGAACGGAACGATCAAAAGCTGCAACTTGATTCGGCCGAACGAATCCACCGCTAATATTTACCGATTTATTCGTTGGTAACGTCAGATCGATTGGACGGGGTTCGTTTAAAGTTGCGTGCATCGACGGGGAGATTTTTCAATACGCGAACAGAGCGACGAAGGGATCTTATTAGGGAATAGCTCGAAGTAGGTTGAACTCAAGAACAAATGGTACCGCGGATAAATTACCGGTGGAATTCTGAAGGCGTTCGGCGAGGGTGGCATTGCCTTGGGGTGGTTAACACTTGGGGCGAGCAGAGCCAGCCTCGAAAGACCAGATTCTTTCAATAAAACTCCTCTGTGGGTTTTGTTCCCAGCGATTCCTTTATCAGGACCATCTTTATTTTCCTTCGAATTAAATTACCCGTGCTCGATGCTCTGCCCTCCCCTTCATGAATTACGATTGACACAGGAGCGGAAGTGAGAGACAGCGCGAGAGAGAGAGAGAGAGAGAGAGAGAGAGAGAGAGAGAGAGAGAGAGAGAGAAGTTAAATCAGAATCGAAGCACCATACAGAAACATATCATTTGGAATGAAACAATTTTCTCGCGTATCTGCCATTCGCTGGACGAAAATAATTAATTCAGATCCAACTGACGATACAGGTATTAAGAGAAAATACATTTTTACATGTTGAATGAAAATTTGTACAGCTAATTATAAAAGAATGGTTTTATCTAAATAAAATATCTATATTTTCTTTATAAATACAAGTCCGATCAATCTTCAAAATATCGAAAACTTTGTTTTTCACTATTTCATAATATAAATTTTAAAAGCGCCATTTTGTTTTTTTTTTTTTGATGCAGGGTAGAACTTATGACGTTAATGTCCAACATTTTTACAGTATCAAAAAATCTCCTTTATTTTGGAACACCGCACCTACCGTATTTTGTACACTGCGTTATACGACGAGATCAGATCGAAGAAGATTTTCAATAGTTGGTAGATTGAGAAAAAGAAATAGATCATATTATTTCATCGTAATATTAATCATACTTCGTAATTTATATACCCACTCAGTTTCAGATCCTCGGAATCGTTAAAATATTTCCTACAGATTTCGGTTGTAAATCACGGCTACAAAAGATCGGTCTGTTATATACGTATGAAAAGTTGCCAGCGACCCTGCCAACTTTCCTGGTGATACTTTGGTTATTTCTAGTTTTATTTTATTCTTGCATCTGTGTGAAAGATCTACTTTCAATGGACCGTGACTTTATAACAGAAGAGATGAGCTCCAGGAGTTTCAAAGAGAAATATTATATGCTCACAAGACACTCACATTTTTCATCTACGTCCATACGTGTTTGTCATATTCATGCAGGGTTTATTGTTGGTGAACAACTATTAAAGTAGCCTTCCAGCAGTCAGTGACTTCAAATTACCGGCACTAATGAGTAACCGTAAAAAAGTGAAAAAAAAAGAGAGAGAGAGAGAGAAGGATCAAGGAAGAGGGAGGGGGAGAGGAAAGAAAGAGAAAATATACTGAAATCTTAGAATTTTTGTTCGAGATAATTTACTTGAGACGAGAACGGAGGCTTTTATGTTTCCATGCTGTAATAACGAAGTGACGTTCTTGTTACTTGCAAGTATTTTTTACACAGCATCTTCTTGCGATCAAATTCAACATATTTATTGAAAATGATTATAGCTTGTGAACATTTGGACTCACTGTGAGAAATAATCATCAGACTTGATTATTTCGATAGACAATTATGGCAGCGACATGACATCACAAGTTCTCAAAAGTGATAAATTCTTACTGAAAAATAACAGAGGAGTCGTAAGCTCTAACTCGATAGCACAATTTTCAATTGATATGTAAACCCCGCACTAAATGGAAGGTATTTAGCAATTGTATGAGTAGATTAAAATACTTCAAGGTTTCTGTTTGTATAAATAGAAAATCAAACGTGGAAAATAAGGTTAAATGAATATTTAACTACATATCGCAAGATTTTCGGATGTACCAATAGCAGAGTCCAGTTAAAAAATTATAGAACGAAGAAAATTAGAAGTCAATATTTTTAAATTGCAATTAGGGTTGGTCGACTTAGATTGAATATAAACAAATATTCCATCAGTTCCCAAGAAATTTGTAAATTTCAATGAAAAAAGTTTCAATTTGTATAAACTTTAGAGAAATTGCATCATCTACTCATATATGTTTCCACATCCACCTCGGAACTGTAGAGTTTATTCAATTTTGTTGAGTTATTGCTCATCTCACTTGTTAATGAATTTCATTAATATCGTCAAAGCAGATAATAATAATATATTTCGTCATCAATTACATCAGTGTATCACTTACAACTGATTCGATGAAATTATTACCTACGATGGCAGGCAGTTTACTAAAATAGACTTTGATATTCGAATTTTTGACGATCCGTAAAATGTTGGTGAGTTATTTCTTTTCGGTTGGTAGACAGACTTTTCGAAATTTTCAATTTCGACCAAGCGTAATCTATAAAATGATAGAAAGCCGGTTGAGCGAGTAAAAGGTCAAACGGACCTGACTGCATTTTACAAGAATCTTAGTGTTCAGACGAGTCGGTAGTGAACTGTACAAAAAGGCATCGCAATTTACCTTCAACTTTTTTTGTCTGCACGAAACGAATGAGAAGATTCAAGTATCTTGGTGAAACTTTCCTTCGCTTTGGGAAACCGATAAGTAAAATTAATTTATCGACTTTAAAAATGTAGTTTGAAAAATGTTGGACAGTTTAATGTTACTTTTTAAAAATTTTCTTAGCTACATTCCATTTGCCTTTATGTAAATCTTCACCAATTTTGCAGAAGCAAGATTTTGTCGGAAAGTGGCAAAATATACATTCGCGTAAAAGTTGAGATCAGAAATGAATACAAATGCATTTGTTAAGGCGGGACTCCGGTGAAATTTTGATAATTGAGTTTTTCATTTTTGAAATGACGAAAAGAGATGTGATCAGAAATTCCTTTCAACAAAATTTAAATTATGGTGGTATATATTCTGAAAAAAAATTTTATCTTAAACGATAATAGTGAAATTGTCTGCTAAAATTTTTTCTATGAATGAATCTGAAATCAAATTGACTAGCCATAATTTTGACTTCCTATGAATGAAGGCATCGATTCAGACGATCCATCGAATAAAATCCTTTATAGATATGCACCGATTTCCGTACACCGATAACCGACAGCTACAAAATTCCTCGAATCGATGAAAATCACCAATTATTACGGTGAATACAAAAATTTATTGATACAAACCACAAGTTCATTATGTCGAATACAATGAATATAAAAATACTAAGGAAGCAACCTCAAAAAATGTCTACTGTTTCAACGCAAACATACTAACTCTGCATTTTTACAGTCACTATACAACTTATAACTCTACCCCGATTGTCCTTAAATTCGTATATTTTATTGTAATTATGAATAAGTACGATGAAGCAAACATAAATAACAAAAGTCTCCGCGTGAAGGCATCGAAATTTTGAGGAGATCATTGAAAAAACGTGTTATCATTGACATAATAAAACAGGAAAGAAAAGTTGAAGTTAGTAAAAAATTTATGCTATACAAGGCACGGTGCAATACACGCGTGTGTTGAATGAAAATGAGTTTTTGAGTAATCACATTCTGGCACACTGAAATAACGTTGAAATGACAATATTTTCCAAAACTTATATACCTAATGATACGCCCTCTCAACAAACCAGCAATTAAACCTCCGACTTTCAGCTCCCTAATTGAACACGGCCACGGTATACAAACATCCGTACGTGACCCGCGAGCGGAAAGACCGCCCGCAGCGAAAAGCTGCAGTTTGTTACACCGACGAGCCACCATCGTACAGTTCAATTCGCGTTCCGGGCCGTCCTGCAGGTCCGTGCAGAGGTACGGAAACGCCATCAATTATCTCGCGGGAGCGACGAACGGGTTAATTAACAGCTCGATAACGTATGTTCTGTTCGCCCTCGTGCCTGCCGCTCCGCTGCGTCTCTCAATTCCTATTTCATTCTCAGCCTGACTTTTCAATATCACAGTTTTTACCTTCGATCAGTTGCGCAATGCACCGGCGTAATCCGCCGATCAGGTTGTACTCCATTGATCGGAAACACCGCAGCCCAATTAGTAGCGCATTGGTTCGGATATCGAGTATCACTTACCGACCGTAGGTAATAGCGTAACTCGTAGCGTGCGCGACTGCGCAGCGGGAGGACTCGAGTTTAATTCCCAACGTATTGATGCGGACAAGAGCGAGTATTCGCAAGGTGGTGAGACGGGTCGCGTCGTTCAGGCGCAGAATCGACGAGCTGAGGTTCAAACTCAGTCCGGTTACACCCGAGCAAGGTTTTCTGCAGTTTTTTTTTCATCCCTTGCGCAAATGCCGGTGATTTTTTCAGTTTCTTGAGACGACTGCTGACGCATAAGGATGGTCACTACTACATCCCTTCCCTTGCTCCACACAAGCCTAATGGCTCATGGTGACATTGCCTATCGAGTATGTTGTTGTTTAGACGCAATATATGAAAGCCAATAGAAGAAATATTTCACTGGAAATTGGTAAATATTGGTATAACACGTTGTCTCGGATTTCGATTGAAAAATACGCCATCTCGAGTGTGTTGATTGATTGTTTTTGAAATTATTCTTGCCGCACAGCAATTCTATCAAAATAAATTTGAATATTTTCAAATAAATGGAGTGATGCCTTTACGATTCGAACCTACGATAACTGAAATTCTCTGTAACTAAATAATCTTTTAAGTTCAAGCTCAAATGCAATTACGTATGTTCTGACGTTGAAAAGTACTAGCTTTAAAATCCTCACTCGCTGAAGCTCGATCAGGGTTGGTATGCCTAGTATAGCTGATGATTTTTTTTCTTCATCAGCTTTGATCACATAACAAGTGTACAATAATAGTGTCCATATTTTTTATAAATCCTTTAGTATGGTTCGTTTCCGAGCATCGAGTATTTTTTTTTTTCAACTCGAATACAATTTCCAAAATACATTGTTTTTGTGCATTATATTCTGATAAAATTTGTTTATACCTGTGTATTAATTTTACTTCTCTCTCCGCAGTATCAGTAACAACTTTTAAAATATTTACCAGCTAAAGGCCTGTTTCGAAATAATTATTTTTTAACTGCTGCATTGGATCGCGCTTTAAAAAATCTTGGTTGATGCTAAAACGTTCAAAAAATTTACAAGATTTAGATGAAATGAATCACTCTACAGTTAAATCCCGCACACTTTTGATGTCAATGTGAATTTATCGATTCTGTATCTTTGTCATACTATTGATGATGTTTGATGATTCTATATCGTCGTCGATGATGCTCAGCCTAAACACCATTTGTGTTTTCATGTCCTTGGATAATGTTTCGACGACAAAAGCCATTGCAGCTGATTCAGGATTCGAGTAGCACAAATGATTCTTCAATTTATTTGATGATACTTCAGGAATTCCTTCGTCTATTAAGTTGTAATCACAAATTTTTTTTTTTTCAAATACTTATGTCTATAGAAAAGACGTAAGTAGTATAACAAGGCGGGTTCTGCGTAGAAACACCTTTTTTACCGACCAAGCCGACCAATCCACCTATCGGTGCATTTCAGACGCAAACCCTTGAAGGTTACGCCCACTCTCGTAAGATAAAACGTGCTCTGCCGATCGCTCGTCGGTAAGAAAATCTCCCAATTGACCATGATCGTCGGTAAGAAATCCTCCAAATGACCATGATTGTCGGTAAAAAATCCTCCAAATGACCATGATCGTCGGTAAAAAATGCCTGAAATTGCCGTGGTATTACCCCTTGTGGGATAAATTGTGCTCTTTGTCGGCAAAGAAAATCATGCCATCGAGCGTGATCGATAACTGCATTACCGAGCGCACTCCGTGAATCCTCGGGCGTTCGAGCGGACCCCGTGGATCCTCGAACGTTTGATCGAAAATCTTGGCATGTGTCAGGTTTTGAGAGCTTCCAGAAGGTTCGAGAAGATTCTCACGGCCTTGAACGAATCTAGACTGACAAACAATTCGTCCGATGTGTTTCGACTCGACGTTGAGCGGCATGCGGTCAAAGGATTTCGGTGCGACGTTGAATTCTGGAAGGTTCTGAAATTTTTATGCGGATGCTTCGACCCTGAACAAATGTGGGCTGACAAACAATGCGTTCGACAGGTTTCGACTTGACGGCAAGCGGTCCGGGACCGCGAGAAAGAGCTTGTTTGACCCTGAAAGATTCTCGGAATCGTTAGACGAAAACAATACTCGGAATCGTCCGACGAGTTTCAACTTGACGGCGAGCGGCCTGCGGACGACGGATTGCGGTGCGACGTTAAATTCTGTGGAGAGCAAGGTTGAATATCACATAAGCTTTGTATTCAAAAAAATTCTCTCTGAAGAGCTGAGGTGAAGGTGAACGTGTAAAATTATTTCATGAATATTCTTTAAAAAACAGTTTTATTCAGTACAATTTTTAGGATACAGTTGACAATTGCTTCACAACTATAGTATAATAATTTTATTCAACAGTATCATAACCAGGATGATATATTTGCCAGGAATGCGGGACCTTTCTTGTAGACGCTTCTGCGCAGTAACACAAATCGTACACCCTCGCCATTCGAACAGTATGATGATTTTGTAGCCAATTTTAAAGTATCAAAACGTTTTGTACTGCACAGATTGTGTTGGGTATTGTATGCACGTCACATCTGAGAGACACAGCTGAAGTTTTTTGCAAGGTTTGAAGCGACGGACAGTCAAAGTCCAGCATATCGATGATTTGAACTTTGGGGACAATTTTGAGCAACCAATCTCGTTTTTCTTCTCTTTTTACGTACACGATTTCAGCTGTGCACAGCCTGTCTTCAATGGTCCACTCAACTTCCTCAAACGGTATGTTTCCACAGCTCTAAGGTAAACCGTGAAAATCGCGTTCTAACCAAGAATTTTGGCTTTTGTATTTGACGTCCAGACAATCCCATTCGTAAGGTGGCTTGAAGAAAAACATTGATGGAGATGCTTCCGAGTAGATTGAAATTATAGCCAATTCTTTCAATGTGAAGGTATTGATGAAAGATCTACGGAAGCTTTGTATGTCAACGATAAGCTCCATCTTTGAACTGTGTGAGATGATGGGAACGGGTCAGCTTTTATACCAACTTTTTCACCCCACCACTGAGCGGGTTGTATTCGACAATACGATCGTGAACAATCAAGCAGTATGCCGATGTTTCAGCAGGAAGGTTTGCTTTAGCTTCAAATTCAAGACGGATGTCGACAGGTCCGTACTTCAGAGATTCGTTTTGTTTTGAACAGTCGATAACGAATAAGAGGACGTCTCGAAGGAATTCACTCTTTGTCAACGACGGCTCGGGGTTCTGTCGTAGTAGGTAGCTTGGAAGTTTGCGTATATCTCGTACAGGAGCGCGTACAGATTACGACGCATGTTGAGGTTCAGGTTACCGTACGGATAAGGTTGAGAGTTTAAAAATAGCTTGTTGTCCGTGATATTGCAATGATCGAAATGACTTGCGTTCTTGCCGGTCTTGTTTTTTCGACTTGTTTGGAAACCCAAAATGACGTATCGAGGTTTTTCAAGTTGAGTGGAAGTTTTCACAGTCCAAACGTGTTTCGATGTTGTGGGAAGTAAGGGATATTCGTACAATTCCCAACTGGGGAAGCTCATCGAAATGGGCGGATCTATCTGATTGAAATTTAGTAGGTCAACTTTTTTCTGATCCACGAGTTTCAAATACGGTATTAGCCATTCCACTGCATTGATCGTAATTTTGAATTCCTCCTCTTGAGTCTGCATGATTGCATTGACGTCAGTTTTTGATCTCGTCAAAATTAACTCATGTTTAGCGTTCACATCGATCTTGCAGTAGTCTTCAGCGAAACCCAATATCATGCTGAGCGGTATTAGTACGTCAAAAATACCCTCGGCATCGGTTAATTTTTTCTTCTCGTCTACATCAAGCCTTCCAGCGTTCTCCATCAGCCAAGTCTGACCAGGGTGCAGGGAAGCGCAACCCTTCATGAGACTTTTCAAGCCAACGTTCTTGCTTCTATCAATCTCAACTGCATTAATTTCGTAGCGAATTTCTTCAAACAGATGACTGATCGCGTTGTTTAAGAGCTGTGTGTTCACAGTAGCTGTACCATCAGGTTTGAGGAGTCGTCCATGGATATGTACCGAACTTTTGCTGGGTAATATGCATAAATCCTGATGCTGAACGGTGATTCGAATTTCATCGCTGTTATTGAAAGTTGACGAGGCGTAAGGTTTGTGAGCGTGAATCTCGTAATGGGCAACGGATTCGTCAAAGACGACTGGTGTTTGAACGTTTGAGATGTCTTCCTCCATGGTACGTAGCAGATGACAAGACAGCAAAATCGGATTTTTAGTTGTCGGAAATTCCTCTTCCAAAAGTGGTCAGTTTCAGACCCAGAGCTATCAGGAATTCCACGTTTCGAGGTGTTAACGGTTCGAGAATCGATCGATGACTGACTTGATCAGGGCATGCCGACTGACTGATATACCTACTCTTTGACAGTCTGTTATATACAATTCCCATCGTTGTTTGCGATTTGATATGTAGTCTCACAGTAATAACTTCTCCACAAAAATTAACGTCTCCGTCTTGATCCACTAACCGGAACTGAACGTGATCTATGGTCCTGACGGTGATCGGAAGGTAAATGACGTGCGACGGTACTTCCACGATCTTATATCCTGGTGGGACAGTCGGGAAATACTCGTGAATAGTGTGTACTTACTTTATGTCCATTGACGTAGGCGCCCGTTGTAATGCTGCACTCGACTCGCAACGCGTTGACCTTGAGTATAGTTAAAGGCACGTCTGATTCGTGAGTTTTATCAACCTCCAATACACGTCGTGTGAATCCCAAAAGTTGAGCAATGGAATCATTCGGCTAAAAGTTAATCGTGTGGTTGCATGTGATTTTGCTGCGTAATGTATTATTGTTGGGTTTGATCGCGAGCCTGATATCAGTATTTCTTAGCACGTTTTGAAGATACTTCTCTATTTCCTCGATCTCGTAGCTGCCGGTAGGTATGATGATCACTTTATCAGCTACGTAAATTTTATTGTGACCAACATCAACGTTGGGAATCGAATTAAAGGTTAACAATTCCACCAAGCCAAGAGCATAACTTTTATCACGAGCAAGTTCGATCGGTGGGAAATATTGTGCCTCGAGAATTGAAGAGGTTCCCGAAATCATTAACGTTAACGAATCATCCATGACTGCGAGTGGTAGACTGACTTTGATGAATCACGCACCATGTTTATATAGCTCACCACTTAGAAATTTCAGACACAAGTGTCCGCATTCAAATGTATCATAATCCTGGTACCTTTCATGATTGTATTTAACACTACCAACGAGGGTGGTTGAAGGTTGACGAAACTGTCAAAGTAATCGATGTTATTGTCGCGTTTCTTGTATGCAACCCAGTGTGTTCCCGGACCGGCTTTGTCGTCAAGGTTGATTATAGCTGACTCGTTTTTTCGTGGACCGTTTCTGGGCATTTCGTTTCGCATGAAAACACCGCGGAAATGCGGAACCTTGAAGATTTTTGCATATTTCAACAAGTCCCAATCAGTCAACGCTCGGCGTGGTAGCTTCACATTTAGTTTTACGAAAGATGGAGACCAAGACCTGTTTTGTACAGTTTCATATGAAGCCCTTTGTCCAACGCGATAGCTTCCATAGTTTTGTTGTGTCGTTTGCTCTCTCCCAGTTCTCGTCTAGCAGCACTTGCATCATTCACAGCTTTTGCTATACCTGCCGCACCACCGGCTAACGCGCTTGCAGCACTAAGTCCAGCGAAAATAGGAATCAGAAACGGTAGAAAACCACCGACTTTTGAAGGTACCGGTAGGACGCGAGGTGTTCGCACTTTACATTTTCCACCCGCTTTTTTAACGGCGTTCTCAGCTCCCTTCAGCGCAGATTCGATAGCTACTTTTGCATCGTTGTTTGGAACCATAGAACGTTTTGCAGCATTTATAATTTTTCTCAAGGTCACATTTTTTGATTTTCGAATTCCCATTCCGAGTTTTGATTTTACTTTCATTGCATTAGGTATTGCTCAAGCGGCTGCCTTTTCACGCAAATTTGCGTCCTTTGCGAGAACCCGTTTCCAAGCTTTCTCAGCCAATACCCTATCAGCCTCGTTTCTAACTTCAAGATTTTCACGATTCTGCTAGTAAGCAATGTCGTGTCCTTGCAGGCTGCGTCGAGAGGATTCATTCCCGGATCACCCCGCGCGAGTCTCTTTGTTAATTTTGTACCAGGCCCACAGTACTGATAACCAGGTACATACGATTCGACTGGAAGACTGTTGACGATTTTATTCACCAGACCCTTGCCACGATGTTGCCGCCTGCTGCTTCGCTTAACTCTGTACGCGATCATGTTCGTGCGTTGACTGGAGAAAAGTGCTTTAAAACGGGATATTTATAGCAAATCCGATCAGTCCTGTGCGAGATGCGGTATGAGAAACAACCTACTAAGCTTCCCGTGATGAATTTTGACAAACTTTCGGAGCAAAATGTCAAAAGGTACAAACGGCACGGTGAATTACGCCCGAATAGTGTATGTGCAATATTCTGTGGACCGTCGAATTGTGTTAAAACTAATGCGTTGCTCACACTTATAACCCATCCCAACAGACTCAGATTTGAAAGTATCTATATCTACTCAAAATCTCTCAACCAACCGAAATACCAATTATTGAAACAATTGTTGGACAATGTTGAGAATACGGAGTATTTTGCGTTTACCGAGCGTGAGCAAGTGATTACACCGGAAGAAGCACGGTCCAACTCAATAATTATATTTGACGATGTAGCGTGCGAGAAGCACGACAATATTAGGGCCTACTTTTGCACGGGTAGACATCATGACGTTGACTGTTCCTATCTCTGTCAGACGTACGCGCGTATTCCCAAGCATCTCGTTCGCGACAACGTAAACTTACTCGTGTTATCCAAACAGGACGATATGAACCTGAGACACGTATACAACGACCATGTGAACACCGATATGTCTTACACAGAGTTCAAAAGTGTGTGCTCTGCATGCTGGAACGGTGAGAAGTAGGGGTTTCTGGTGATCGACAAAGACAGAAAGCTCAACGAAGAACGATACAGGAGGGGATTCGATTCTTTTGTTAGCCTGGAAAAGAAATAAAATCTAACGTTTTCGAGCGAGAGACGCAGTAGCGTTGCAGACTCAGTTGCGTCAACATGCAGAGCTCTGAAATTTCCAAGCAAAAAGATGTCCTATATCAGATCGCTCAAGCAAGTGCTACGATCCGTCGAAAACACAGATTGCTTAAGTCGGGCAAGGAATCTACGAAATTGAATGACGTTATCCAACCAGTGGTGACTCCGTTGCAAGAACTGGTGAATTTTACAAAAGATACTAAACCTGTGAAACATGAGATGGAAGAAATTAAAGAAGAAATAATGCAGATAAAAAATGAAACGAAACATGAAACTGTCTCGGAAATGGACGATTCCTTCGCTTCGGCGGGAGATGAAACAATCGTAGAAATACCGGTCGATAAAATCGAGGATGAGTATTTTGCACTGATGAGAGATGCGAAGACGAAAGGTGAATTGGACAACGTGTACGGTCTACGCAACTTCTCAAACGGACTAATGATTGGTGATTCGCTGATATCTTTTGAGATTGACTACATTCGTATTGGCGATACTCGTTACCCGAAAACGAAGGGTTTGCTGGAACTTTTGTTCAAAAAGAAGCCTGACGGTTCTTCTGTGAGCGCCGGAGATCGGGAAAATTTTAAAAACATAATCCTCGCAACGAACGCGCATAAAAAGTATTACTTATCCGATGGGGCTGTTCGAAACGATAACAGTTACAAATTCAAAAATGTCATTGCCGAATTGATGGATTATTCCCCATCACCTCGCCGAAAGGGTAAAGGTCTACATCCGCAAGCTATGATCACTCGACAAGGTGTTGAAACGAAATACGTTTTCTGGGATGATCCAAACGAGTTAGTGGAGCGTTTTCGTTTACTCCTGGCATCTCAGGCAGCGGGAAATCCGAGTCACAATAACGAAATAATCTCCATTATCGAAGAACTACGCGAAGCAGGAATCATGCATTAAGTAGCTCCCATCGTTTTTGCATTCATTACCGAGATGAGCGTCGACGTGTTTGGACGGCATCTGGATAAAATCACGGCCGCGAACACTCGCGGTCCTCCGGGTGTCGGATTTCAAATAACAGCGAACGGGCATTGCGATATACGGAATAAGAGACTGTGCAGTGTCGCAGATCACGCAGAGCCGAACAATGCTGTAACTTTAAAAACCTTAAGACGAAAATGCAACGTGCTGCAAAAACAAATCGACAACCTCGATCAATTGATTAAAGCTTTGGGGATCACCACGGAGAAAGCCTTGGATACCTTCTACACAGACTTTGAAACAGGCAGAGACCTGTCGATTCGAAAGGCTGAAATCATTTCCAAATTGTACACCCGACTAAGACCGTTGGAATATAAGCGAGGAAAAGCAAGCACTGGTGACGGAACTGCATAAGCCTGCACGCCGGAATTACCCGCGTCGACGTGTAGACGTGCACGGCATCGACGAGACCTGGCAGGCGGATCTTGTTGATACGACGTCGAACGCTGGACAAAACAAAGGCTACAAGTACATGCTTACAGTCATTGATATCTTTTTAAAGTACGCGTGGGCTATAACGATAAAGAGCAAGTCTGGAGATGATGTTACGAAGGCAATGGAATCTTTGCTTGTTCAAGGACGGGTACCGAAAAATTTACAAGTCGACAGAGGAACGGAATTTTACAACTCGAAATTTGAATCCCTTATGACCCGTTACGGTATCAAACTTTACTCCACGTACAGTAATTTAAAGGCTTCGATCTGTGAACGTTTCAATCGGACCCTGAAAGGTAAAATGTAGACACGGTTCAGCATGCAAGGAAGCTACAAGTGGCTCGACATCTTATCTGATTTGGTTTCGGCTTACAACAACGCCAAACACCGAACCATAAGAATGAAACCGTCGGATGTCACCGTTGCAAACGAAAGTCTCTTATTACGTCAGGCGCACAGAGGGCTTCGAGCGATACCTACCATATCGGCAAAGTTCAAATCCGGCGACAAAGCTCGAATCAGCAAATTCAAAAATGTCTTCGAGAAAAGTTACACTCCTAATTGGACGACTGAAATATTCACGATAAGTCGAGTGGAAAATACTCATCCTGGGACGTACAAACTCAAAGACTACCGAGATCAACCCATCGCTGGTGGTTTACATAATAATATTTTATACATCATGGTACAGTTATAAATTAAGTCCTACACGGATTACGATACCGTAATTACAAAGCTAAGGTGCAGGCTTGTAGCCCCACGGAAGCGTGTCGGTTGTGTTTTGAAACTCGATCCGCTTGTCGTCATTCCAGCTTAGTGCCACTTTCTGCTGTTCTACGGTGTATACCTCCTGCTTTCGACTTAATATCAAATGCTGATTTGTAGACAAATTTTCACGTTTCACACCACATTCCAAATAATCGTTGAAAGTTATTTTTCTCAACGCTGATGCTTTGACACCGTTAGCACGTTTATCATCTTTCTCATCTCCCAAAACTCGGATGCGTACAATTTTGCTCTTAATCCTACAAATTCCAACACTATTTTCCCGTTATTCTCGTCTTTCATCAAGCCGAGAACTTTTTTATTCGCTGAAGGCATTCCATAAGCGTTGTCAAGCGGATAATCAGACGTGTCGAATTTATGCAAGTCCTCCTTCATATGTTCGTATATGTCGGGGACGGTAAAATTGTAAATCAAACTGTCGGTATCCGCATACATTAATTTTGCTCGGTTGCCAAATTTGTGCTTGATAAAATTATAATGAAAATCATAGATATATGTTTTAGACAGATCCAGGGTGGAGAAACCTGCATACAATGGTTCATTCAACTTGACTTTCGACTTACTCATTTCGACGATAATCATCTCTTTGTAGAAAACGGTGCAGCTGTGAAAATTAGGCTTGGCTATGCTAGCTCTAGCACCGTACCGTCCATCCCATTCGGTGATCAATCGAACATCTCTGCACTTTCGCACGTTTTCCATTGTTTTGCCAAAAACTGCGTTGTTCATCAGTTTGTAAAAATTTTTCTCGAATTCGTTGTGAGATTTTTTACGCAAATCGGTATTCAAATCTATGTATTTTTTGAGCCACGGGGTTTGCCGGAATTTGAGAACTCTGTGAATTTTGAGTAAACCCTCTATCGTTGCTTAGTGGTGTTCGATTTAACATTTTCTAAGATTTTAAGCCTTAATTCTAGTTACAATTACAAGGTACAAAACGTACGTAGGATTGAAGGTATACAGGATGGTTCAACGATAAATGAAAAAATATTCATAATTTCAATCTTTTTTTGTTTATTATTGAACGTCATACTATTAAATGGTATAAAATAAAGGCTTAGTGAAAAAATTTATACAATTTTCTTGAAGCTTATGAAACGTAGAATAATTGGAGATGCTGCACACGTTGTCCAGGTACGGTGTACAAATAAGGCGAGAGTCGACGCATTTTTGAATTCAATTTGGCCGTACTGGCCGCCCAGATACTGCAAGAGCAACCGCTCCTCCTCCATCGTCTGCACCGATTTTTGGTATTGGGTCTCGTTCTCGTTCAGCAGTCGCACAATCCGTGCCGGTAAGAATACGCTGAATTCGTCGTTCAGATCTGTGACGACACGCTGTCCAAACCTCATTTGGACTCGTCGAATGTTGGTGACTTTGTAGATTTCGAAAATTTCCAGCTCCGTCAATTTCTTTGTCAGTAGAAATTCATTCATACTTGCAACTTTGTTTAGTTTTGTGAAATCCATTTTTTTAAATGTTTAGCAGTTACGTGTTTCTTGATAAATTTAAATTTGCAAACTTTTTTGTTATTTTGTTGAGTTCTGACTTCTGGTTAGTAACGGTTTTCAAGTCGTGAATATTTTTTAAGAACAGATCGATTTGCTGTTTTAGTTCTGCTTTATTTGGAGTTCTCTTCATGAGAGCTGATGGTGCAAGACTGTCTTTCGGACCTGAATTCAACCTTTTATAGCCGTATTCCTCCCACCAGGCACACAGAATCCTTGAAAAACTTCTAGAAGCTACCGAAATGATGTGTCTTCGATTGTACGTTAGGAACTCCCAGAATTCAACGTCGCACCGCAATCCGTCGTCCGCAGGCCGCTCGCCGTCAAGTTGAAACTCGTCGGACGATTCCGAGTATTGTTTTCGTCTAACGATTCCGAGAATCTTTCAGGGTCAAAGAAACTCTTTCTCGCGGTCCCGGACCGCTCGCCGTCAAGTCGAAACCTGTCGAACGCATTGTTTGTCAGCCCACATTTGTTCAGGGTCGAAGCATCCGCATACAAATTTCAGAACCTTCCAGAATTCAACGTCAGACCGAAATCCTTTGACTGCATGCCGCTCAACGTCGAGTCGAAACACGTCGGACGAATTGTTTGTCAGTCTAGATTCGTTCAAAGCCGTGAGAATCTTCTCGAACCTTCTGGAAGCTCTCAAAACTTGACACATGCCAGGATTCTCGGTCGAACGTTCGAGGATCCACGGGGTCCGCTCGAACGCCCGAGGATTCACGGAGTGCGCTCGGTAATGCAGTTATCGATCACGCTCGATGGCATGATTTTCTTTACCGACAAAGAGCACAATTTATTCCACAAGGGGTAATACCACGGCAATTTCAGGCATTTTTTACCAACGATCATGATCATTTGGAGGATTTTTTACCGACGATCATGGTCAATTGGGAGATTTTCTTACTGACGAGCGGTCGGCAGAGCACGTTTTATCTTACGAGAGTGGAGGTAACCTTTAAGGGTTTGCGTCTAAGATGCACGGATGGGCGGATTGGTCGGCCTGGTCGGTAAGGAAGGTGTTTCTACGCAAAACCCGCCTTGTTGTACTACAGACGTATATCAAATTTCAGATTTTTCGAAACATTATTAAGGTGGGAAAAAAATATTGCAATGAGCCGAAGTTCGCATTCAAATTACATCGGAAAATTTACTTCCTTTCAGTTGACCTACAGACTCGAAGTTGCGTGTACTTTTTTTCAAAAATATTTGCAAACTTTTTTCGCCTCATTGGCATAAATTTTGAAAATATCCGAAATACGGACTACCCTATTACATACAGTATACATAATAGTCTACCTGGTGAATCTCGACGTCCAGTTAATAATGTTGTTAATGGACATTAAATGTTAAGAAAATTCATTATCACAATATATATACGAATACATAATTAACGTTATGCTGGTGCTCTTGCTAGGATCGATAACTCCATGGGCTATGCGTTTTTAGTAGATTGTTGAATATTGAGATGATACAATATCTCAATATACGTGAGAGCTTATAACTGTGTGATAAATTGTATACGTCGCGAATCACCTCGGTCCGTATGCCCTTAAAATGAAACAGGTAAATCTATAGCAATTTTTCGACTTGATAAATAAGATAAATGAGGACGTTGGAGTGAACCAAAACTGAACACGATACATGTTCATTTGATGATACAAGTGATTTATTTATTAAGACAAAATCATTTCGCAAAAAAATCAACATCTTACTTACACGATGGTGACTCACAAACTAAGCCCTGTTAGTACGTGAGTCTCTTGGAACTATCTCAAACTATTTTCAAGTCACGGTAAAAATATCATCGTACAGACAGGAAAGTTATAAACGTAAAAAAATAGTAAGATTCGAATTATAAAAAACTATTCACACGAATTCACGTATAATCTAAAACACAAACGGAGTTAGTATTGGAATTCGTGTTTATAAAAATCGACCAAGCTGTAATAAAAAATCTCAAATGCAAGCCGTAGAAATATACATAAAACTTGGCGTGTACACGCTTGTACACCCAAGAACAACAACTGCATTCTCTTTATTCTGTAATCCAGAATATTATTATATAACAACATCTCTGCCGGGTAGGCACAACTATTAAAATGAGCGGGGAAGAAAATTTTATGTGAGTGGCGTTGAGTCATTAAATACATATTGTTATTTGTTTCCACACATTCGATCCTGCAGATTTATCTTAAGCAATGTCTGTAAGACTTTGATGATTATTTTCATTTCTGTTCTGCTAGAAACATGAGAAGCCGAAATCTAAATTTTCAATCACTCAGAAAAGAAGGAAATTTTTGCTCAGTTCTGTCCAGATGTATGAAAAGCCAACAACTAATTTTTTAGTTTCGGTTGAAAAAAAAACGCATAGACAGCATGAAGTCAGGATTTTTTATACTTGTTTTTTTCAATTTCAGTGTAATTCGAGGATCTCCACCGTCATCGTAATGTTGTCCCACTCATCCCCTGAAAACGACAACATTACGATTGTACTTCTGCGATTTTGATCGATTTTTTCACACTCCGTACAATTACCAGAAACTTATAAATTCAGACATAAAATATATAAATTCAAATACGTGAAGAATACAAGAATTTATACGTGTGTTATTATTGCTATGTATAGTGTGAATAACCAAATTTACTAGTAAATTTTTTTATGCAATTATCCGGACAACTTAATCGTATGCGTGTAAGCATAATGTATTAGCATTTCACGAAAATCTTTTGTTCAAAGAAACACGCTACGACCATCAGTAGACTACTTGAAATTTTGTAAGATAATGCATAGCATGATGAATCCGATGAATCTAATACTCTCATCTTCTTTGCCTTTTTAAACCTGACAACTTTTATTTGAAACATATTTCGCTTACACTGTTGGTTTTCGAGATATTTGACTGCTTTGATTTAAATGAGACTCCCTGTAGATATTAGGGTGGTCCTTATATGGGCTTGGAAAAAAAAATTCATGATCGAGCCTGTTTAATCGGTTGCAGATAGTGAAAAAAATATTCCTTAATTTTTTCAGATTTTTATTTCATTTCCCTAGTCTCCTTGTTGCAGGAAGCTTCAAATTATTGAAAAATATACTCATTCACTATATTGTGTACTGAATTTTATTTCGAAGTCATTCGTAGGCAAAAAAAACCGTAATTTCGAATATTCGGTGAGATTCATCTTTTTTTCAGTGAAAAAATAAATGAATCGTTGTGTCGATCAGACATCACTGAAAAAAAAAATTTTGAAACAAAACACTAACATTTTTTAGTCGGCACTGTAGTGGAATAACCCACATGTTAACACTACGTCATATCACAGTCGATGACATGCGAATATTAAGGTTTTTTTTTACTCAATCTGATCATTTGTCATCTTAAGAAAAAAACGAATTAATGTATCACACGTTTCTCATGAAATACCCCGTTTGTGATTTTTTATTTTTCACTGAGAAGAAGATTAATCTCACTGAATATTCCAAAATCTGGATTATTTTTCCTACGAATAACCATGAAATAAAATTCAGTATAAAATATAGCGAAGGAGCATATTTTTGAATGGTTTGAAACTTTCCCCTTAAACAGGGAGACTAGGGGAACGAATAAAAAACTAGAAAAATTATGGAATTTATTTTTCACCATTTGAAACCAATTTGACACGCTCCGTCATGAATTTTTTTTCGATACCATACAAGGTCCACCCTACTATACATGCAGTCAATTCTTACCAACTTCATTCCGAAACTTTACAATGAAAGCGCTATTTTGGATGAAGCCTAAAACCACTCAACAACAAAATTTCGAAGACGAATTTCTTTTATGCTCCCCAACAGAAATCGGACTCTTTTATTCTAGTCTCCATGCTGTAGAACAGTGTTTTTCCAACTGTAGATCGCGACCCCCAGGGAGGTAACCAAGTTTCACTTTGGGGGTCGCGGTCGCAAGCCAGGTAAAAGAAGAAAGCACAAACGAAGTTTAGCGAAGGATCCTTTGATTTCAAATATCATTCGAAATCATCGACATAGTTTTATCGTGGACCTGGGAAGTCGCCAGATTTTTTTTACTCGTAAGCGGGTCGCGAATTCAAGAAAATTGAAAAACACTGCTCTAGCAGACGGCTTTCACAACTCCATGGAGGGAGGGAAATCTAACACTTGACCGACCGATGGGTCAACGACGCGTCACCGCGGCGATACGCCGCAGCTTTATTTACCTCGGGGTCGTTGCCTCCGTTTCGCTGCCGCTCGTCACCCACGCCACCTCTGGGCCTCGAGGCCTAAGCCAACCGGCAACGTTTGCACGCAAGTTTCCCCACAAAATCCCAAAGAGAGCATGCGACTAATGGGGGATTTTCACTACGGAAACATTTTCCCCTCAATCTCGCTACCGCAGGGTTTTGATCAATCGCACTCCCGCCAGTGTCTTGCGGGCGGGACACGTACGTATATCTACCCTCTTCCCTCTACGAAAAGACTAGGCGTATTACCGTTTTAATGGGGAACCTTTTTTTTATTTTTTTTTTTTCTTATGCCTGAAAAATATTCGTTACCGTCTAATAGTAATCGAAAGTAAAATTTATACGGAGAAAGATCCCGGAATAGAGAGTAAATATTTTTTTTCATCCCCTATTCCCATCGCGACTTCAAAATAAAATGACTACTCTGTGATTATGTACTGCGGGCTTCTTATTTCCACCTAATGACTGCTGTATATTTATTTCGATCAAAAGAAATCCACGCGGTGAAAAATTCAGTATTCTTTTAACTTCATCGTAGAAGTAAGAAAAAATTGTTGCATTCAGAGTTTCGACGATTGTAGACACATCAAATACATTTTCATTGATAATCCCATGAAGCCATGTGTTTAAATTTAAACCTAACGAAAAATTAACGCTGCTAGTAATGCAATGCAGCAAATTGCAAGGCAATTTTAATAGTTGTAATATTGTGTCATCAACCCACCAGATAATTCCCATACTTACATCTGTCATTACTGGTGAAACGAACCTATGCATTACGTGGTGAATTGTAAATTGTGATTTTTACAACGACAAGAAGGGAGGAAAAAGTTCTTCTTAACCCTCAGAGCGTAGTTCGTGAGTGTCTGGCAGATGTGCGCGACTTTATGACTTTTTCGATCTTGAGGCTTTCGCCATGAATATTCCAAAAGTTAATCAGTCGTTCTACCACGACATAGAATGATCTGCATAAAATACGAGACACGGAATAGGCTACTCGATTTGATACGCAGAGCAGCTGCGACTGTCAGATACATAATAAGATACATTCCATCATACGAGCGGACCATCGAGTTGCACTAATTGTCGATAAAGTGACTTTTTTGGGAGTTGAAAGCACGATTAGCTGTTCAATTACTCGGTTCGTCGAGGTTGCCCTTTTTGTCAACACTGTTTTATTAATCATTTTTATTCGTAACCATGTGCTCGGGGGGCTGCGGTTTCATCAAGTAGAGTCCACGTGATTGAGCAGCTTGAATATTTTGGATCATATCAGGCTCCTCACGTGAGCGCTGTAAACGAGGTCGATAAGACCACGAGTCTGCTGACTCGCGATAGATAAGACCGACAACTTATTCAGGTTCACTCGAAATTGTCTTCGAAAACAACGGGCTATTTCTACATAATCAACTACGTACTCCATTTCATTAATTATGATTAATATCATGTCGAAATTGACCACTACATTTTTATACCATTGTACTTCGGAGCATAGATTATAATAAGCTCACCAACAGTTCTGATTTTGTAATGAAAAGCAATTCAGATCTGTTGATTGCAGAGGTTTTCTTTTTTATTCAACTCATAGCGATACAAGATAACCGATAACGTTATAGCTTTTCCGATCTGTCGTACAAAGGGTTTTGAAGGCCCATGCAATGCTCTGAATTTCAGTGAACTTACAGTTAGGGGAAGCCTGTAAGATCCAACGAACTTTCATGAAGTTGTGATCACTGATTTTCATTAGGCCAGGTGAAATCATATAAAATTTATTGATGCTACATGTCAAGCTTATCACATTTTACAAAGTTTTTGTGAAATGTGATAGAATTTTGAAAGTCCCCGTATATCATTTGAAATTAATGGAATCTGGTAATATGTCGTGGCGTTTTTGAAATCTTAAGAAATGTTTTAAATACCACATCAACGCGAGTAAAAACTGATTTTCGATTTTTTATAGCAACTCAAAAGACTGAGAAAAATAAATCGAGTCCCAACGGTTTCAAATTTAATTCATATCTTTCAAATCGACAATAACGTAAAAACAAATAACGTTTTTTTGAATGATACGATTGATCCTGACAACATCAACACAACAACCGTCGCACCTATTGCCTCGATACTGATATTTCTTCTTATAAAATAATTTTAAATCTAAGTTTTACTGTCCTTTTTTATCTTATTTTCCTTCTGTTACTTGGTGTTCTCTCTTGTCATAGATGTGGTCAATAAATAAATGTTCGTTCTGAGGAGGGCCATTTTAATTCAACACTCTGAGGTCAAGAAAACACTATTTATCATCGTCAACACTGAATATCACAACATGTGTGTTTTTTTGAAAAATTGTTTTCATGTTTATTTCTTTGTTCTTGACTGTTAAAGTGATAATATTACCGCGAGGAAGGCCACCTCTTGGGCCGAAACGTTAACTAAAAAAAGTTTTTCACGTTCTTCACTGACCTACAATTCCAATAGTTCCAGTATATTAACGAGGTCGATATCATGCATCTTTTAAAGTTCCCCACATATGTTTCAAAGTATCATTTCGTAGAAGATGAACTCCATTCGTACTAAGCACAGGACTCTGGTTCCTGCTTCCCGACGACCGCACATTCCGTCAGCCATGCGGACGAATGGTATGAGCACCCTACCTGCATGCCTACGGGATCTAGGGTCCGCTCAAGTATTGGAACTACCGAGTATTAGCAACCTCTGCCAAGGATGTAATCTACAGGCCTTCAGATGTGGGTGGGAGTAGAATAATGAAGTGAACTGGGAGGTAAGCTTTTCCAAAGACGGCCTGCATCGCGTTGGTGAAAAAAGGCCATGCAAAGTTACCATCAAGCTTCATCGTGAATCTCGAATCTCGGCTAATTGGGTAAGAAATTCAATGTAATACGGTATGATGAGATTTTCGAGCGCCTCTCACCTCCATACGTGGAAAAAGTTTGTCTGAAATTAAAGAGCGATCACTTTTTAAAAATTTTGTGCTTATACTCGAGAGTGTCACTTCACTTTCGAATGATCTTTAGTTTACTTCTCCAAGCAGTCGACTTCAAAAGTTGCGAAACAAAGATTTGGTCACCTAGAAATTCCTTCGACATCCTACTACCTTGCATTTCTAGAAATTAATAGTTGATATTTTCTGACACAGGTTCTTGACAAACGAGCAGTAAAGACAGTCAACCTTATGCAGAATCAGAATTGGTCTCGAAAAGTCGGTGATTGCAGGAACTTTGTACAGCTTAAACAATTAGAAACTCTCTCGACCAGATAAGTTACGACATCGGCGTTGAACAAATAATGGTTTTTTATCGCATCGAATGTGGTTATGAGACCAGCAAGTGGATCAAATTTCTGATGACGGATTGATGAACTCGTGATAGTGAGTCAGCGAGTAAAAATTTGTATGTCCAGCCAAATACCCTGTACCATAATATCCATCATCCAATACGGAATGATACCTTTCATATTTTCCGCAACGATTCTCCAGGCATTAAAATTCTGTGAATCAGAGCTTGCGATCAGGATGAGAGTCTCTAAGATTTCCGAAATCTGAAACTGTTTGAAATCCTTTCACTCGAACCATTGCAGTCGAATAATTATTAATCAAAATACAAGCAAATCGCACGATGCTTTGTGCGTCGTGCGGTTTTCACCTCGCAGACTAAAATTGAACAGAGTGTGGTTAAACGGGTCTGGCGGTATAATACACGGTCGAGCCGGATAAGAATCAGTGCCACGGGCATATTAAAATTTCCATGCGGCTAGCCCCGGCCAATTGAACTGTCACAGGATCTGACATGGGTTCGTTCGGAGCTTTTTCTTACCCAACTTGACGCGTCCATCCTTATCGACAAATGTGAGGTACGACGCTCCTCGATCACGCTGTTCAGCAGACACAGATCATCAACGACTGTACCACGCGGAGGAGTTCGTTTCCAATAACGAGCAAAAAATCGAATAAGAAGATATTGAACGAAGAAACGCGGAAGGGTGGTTACAAGGGGTTTAATGGGAAAAAAAGTTCTGATACAGCGGAGACGGGGATGGGAATTAGCAGCGTTCTAACATTGATGGTTCATCCGGAAGCTCTCCTGCAGAACCGGCAGGACCCGTGGGTCTTCACCATCAGCCAAAGGTTATATACGACGGATATCCCCCAGCTAGCTACTCGCGAGCACGTATCGAATAAATTATAGGTACCTACCTTCGAGTGCGAGATCTCATCGTGTGCTTTGCTATTAGCAACACTAGCGATATCGTGTACATGCTATGTGCTAAATATACACAGCTACCTACACGTTGGTACATAACATAAGTGGGAACCACCTCCTAGTCGTGGTTCTCTAATCGGTGACGGTGCGTGCGTTCTCAAATTATACCCGGCAAACGATGGTGGTTGCATGACCTGACCGGTACTTTATTTTGTATGATTGAATAATTGTACCCTGGTGAGACCGGAAAACTAGACTGAAAGACCATTTTCAATGGTCACGATTGCTCAAACGCCACTAGTCATCCTATCCAAGAATATGAGAGATGGGTTGATTTGCTACACCTCATGATTATTATGGTAATCATTCTTATTATGGGTACCAGCGCGAAGCTGAACGCCTATTGAATTTATTTTGAATCGTTTTCTTGTTTTTTATTTATTTATTTATTTTTTTAATTTGTTTAACTTCGAGCAGGCAAGTTGATAAATATTGCCTTTCAGTAAACTTGCTACTGCAATTTGTTTCATATTTGTATTTGTATTGTAAATACTGGTTTCAGATAAAATTTCTACTGCAATAAGTTTTGTTATTTTTATGTATGATGCGATGACTTTTTGCCAGAAAAAACAACTCATATGAAATTTTTTCACTTATCGAGGAACTTTTTTTTACGGGTCATCTTCGTTTTTAGACGCGGAAAACGAGTAAAAAATTTCGAAATTGGCATGATGGATGCAATACCTTCATTTCACTGTAAATATTGCTGGATTGACATGAAAATGACAATGAATTATTTATAATTCGACAACTGTAATTTTAATGCTGTCAAAAAATTGAAAATCACAGTCCTACACGGAGAAATTCTGAGATTTGAAACACTTCCGTGCAACCATATTTCAAATCCCACATCGAAATGATTCTCCACAGTGTTGAGCAAATTTGTAATCAGCCAATTAGAAATGAGAAATCATAACATTAAGTGCAATGAGAAAAAATTAAGATCGGCGGTCGGTCAGAAAACTATACTCAATATCTAACAGGACGATTAGTATAAAAGAACACGACAATAACAAACTTGTTGATCATTCGTAGCGATATTTGCTTACACAGAGATATGTTATTATTCGACATGATAACGTAGTCTGACAATGGTCTGTAAAGAGAATAGGATTAGCTGATAGATGCATTAACATGTTAAAATAGAACACAAGTACGCATTTATGTTTTTATTGAAGTAAACAGCATAATAACTTATCAATTATATTTATGCCATTACATTTCTTGCAGAGATCACACTTATTTTTATAAATCATGATTAGAAATAAATCTTACGATCGCTGCCATACAAAAGTTACGACAAATTTGCAAAAAATCTGTTGAAAAATGTTTCAAAAAAAAAACATCATCTGGTCATCAAATATTAGGGTGGTCCTCAAGAAGCTCATCTTCAACCAGCTCTGCACCCTTCAGATCGGTTCCAAAAAAAATTCGTAAAATTGTTTGAAAGTTGGAGATAAATAAAAAGACTCAGCGACGATAGTCGATCGACAACTTTAAGTAATGACTAATGAGTGCGCATTCGGAATAATGACTTACTGATTTTTAATAGAATTCCAAATGATTTGTCACTTTTTTTATTTTCAATATTCGAAGAATTTTTCTGCCAAAGTTTACATTGTTTCAGGAGCATCGACGTACAAAGCTACGATTGTTCTTCATTTCCCCATTACAATGGCAATACTGTTTAAAAGGCACATGTAAAATTTCATTTTTCACAGCGATTTTTAATCGTCAGCGATTATTAGTGGCTTCTGCTCAAATTCAAAAGTCAAACTGAATTTATGGTCACAGGTACCCTTTATAATTGAACTAGAATGCTAAGATTTTTTTGAATGCCGGTTAAAATCCAAAAATAATCTTTTTAAGGCTCACTCTTTTCTTCTTTGCTTCGTGTACTGTCAAGCTGATGGCTCTTTCAAAATCAAGCCTGTGCCCAAATGCATCGATCGACTTCTGACGTCGGAGATCCTGTAAAACAAGACATAAGACATGATTATGTGACGATTCGTATTGGAAATAGGAGAAGAGACAGAGAGGGACAGAGAGAGACGAGTTTGGGTCGAAAAAGTTCAGTGGATCTACGTAGTTCGATAATATAAGACGTGTCATAACAGTGAGTTGAAGAGTAACTCCTGGCCGAGTAGAAATTTTAAATGAATATAATACAGAGAATCCAAAGACTTCACTCATAATCTTTTTTATTCATTTTTAAACATCGTCACTGTCTTCTATGTGTATCTATGTATCTGACTCAAAAAAAAAAAACCTCTCTCGTGTCAATTTGATTTTACGGACAATTTTCTCCTCACTCATCGTTTTATCTTTTTACTCATACATATGTGTGTTATTTCTTATTTATTATGTGTTTTCTTTAAACGATAAGGCTAAATTTGTTAAAGGGTGGAGAAATAAAAGAAAAATCTAAGTTCCAAGAATTATGTAAAAGACTCAATTTTTCTAGGTGTCTGATTTCATGTGTTTGTATCTTGTTCTGATTTTATTGCGTAGATTGTACAAGAAACTAAAGTCGATACAGTTATTTCGAAAATTGCTGTCCAATCTCGTATGAGTTGTAATTTGAGAAAATGAGATTCAGAGAATCATGTGCAACAGCGCTTACTTGGAGTCCTTGCAGGATTCATTTTGTGTCCTTTGAACGTCCAAACTGTGTTGAAGCTATCAAGCGAATAATTTGCAGATCTTCATCATGTTCTGTCTATACCTGGCACAGCAGACCCCTTGAAGGGCAAGGTACCTCATCTAGAAAATTATAAACAAAGCTTCATTACACTTTCGTGGAAGCACGGCTATTACAAGCTACAGTACAATGTTACATAGCACATAACATTTTTTACTCATTACATATAACATATGCGAATAAACTGTAATTTAAGCTTTTTTACGATTAGTTTCATGCGTTACTTCAATTCATATGATAATTATGGGATAATTAAGAAAACCGATTGTACTCGAAATTCAGAGCTAGTGTATTATTGAAAATGCTGATGTTGCCATATTTTCCATAGCAATTTCTCATTCAATATTAATATTAATAAAATTTCTCACATCCGTTTCCTACCTGCTGTTTGTAATCAACACACACAGCAGCAAATTTGGCGCACACTCGTGTTGCTGGTAATTTTTCCCTCAAAGGCTGTGATTCCAATCTTCTGATTTATGATGGAAATAAACATGTATGACATCTTACATTGTAGTAGGTGAACACAGTTTGTAATTTTCAGCTTATAAGTAAATCAATGTCTGACCTCGTACATTAACGTAAGTAATCAAGCATAGCTTTCGCACAATATCTTATCTTGTTGCAGATAGTATAAATCAATCGCTTCGAATTTACTCGTATCAGACGCTTTTACAATATCAATTACAATAATGTGCATCGATTGCTATCTTTTCCTTCATAAAATTAAAAAAATAATCACTTATTGTTATTGGTGACATAATTAATTATTGCACGATGGAGCTTAAAGAATATTAAATCAACATATATACGTATTACATTATTTCGCATGGTAAATGATTATATGAAAGTAGATAACGAATATGCGACAGTTCTCATTGCTGATGGCGTAATTCCACCTGAGAGTCCAAAATGAACTTTTCTCGACAGAACAGTTACATTGCAGGTTTTTACCTGATTTGCATAGCTTCAAATCGGCCAGTTAGATTTTGCGATGCATATTTGTAATAATATTTGTGGTTCAACTTTCCAGGTAAAGTAGCAATCCAAGATCGCGTCGTTGTAAAGAAGCTTTGATGAAACTGTTTTTTTTTTCATATTGTGGAGTCGTACGAGAACTATTGCCGAAATCATAGTTGGCCAACGTACAACGTACACGTTTCCTAAGGTGACACCTTGCTATGACAAAATTGATCGCTTCTGTAAACTTTAATAGTCACCATACTCTTCGGAGTCAATAAGATGAAAGCACAATAGTGTCTTTTCGCAATGTGCAATTGACTTTGGACCTGGTAAAAGTAAGGATGAGTCTCATTCGTTCTGCCAGAGATTTTGTAGTCGAGGATTCTGCGAACATCTCCAAGTTTTCGTTCGATGGCGTGCTCCAGAGTAACATCCCTGACATTGAAAGGGCATTTGATCTCAACAACACCATAATCGTCCAGCAATCCATCAAGTGACGCATCCAAATATACGTGTTCTGAATTAATGAAGAGACTGCAAGGAGTGACTGTAACTCCTTCGGTTTCTTCAAATTGTTGAAGATCTTTCACCTCGCTCTACTTGCCATACTGCAAAGCAGGAAGAGGTATTTTTTGCGGATACACAATCGTTTTGACTGTGTTGGCTGAGAGTGTGGTTGGTCTCATGCGGCAAACCTTTCCAAAATATGATGCTGTGAGTAGTTTTTTCATTAGAGAAATCCATTCTCCGCTATCACCTTGGACTCTTGTTCAAACTTCAACGAGGTTTCGTTCTGCCTGCTGTTCTGCCAATTTTTCGAAACCCAAACAAACTTGCGCTTTGAACGCAGCATCGAAAAGATCGGATCGCTGACAATTTCGACCATAGTCTCGTTGTGAACGAGACTTTTTTTCAGAGGATCTTGCTGACATATGCTTGTGTTTAGGTTCTATATGCCTCATCTCGTCCTTCTCCAGCCGCTTAGGATTTTCTGCTTTACGTTGTAGATGCAATTCGTGAATCAGGGAAGTTGGATTATTTTCCATCGCAGTACTCAACTTTGATTACGACTCATGTGTGTTGAATTATAAGACAGCCCCAGCGTATCGTGCAATGTAAAAATTTCTTCTTCCAAAATGAATACACTTTCCTTCGATGAACTTGCCGACGATGGCATTGTAGCTTTCGACAGTGTGACTGGTGACATTGGATAGCGGATCTCTTGGTCAACGACTTTCTTCGAAGTACAAGGTACGGAGGTTCAAGTCTCGGTAATAGAACATCAGATACCGAAGATCGACTAATGTGTTATAAGAGCAAAGTTGCATCAAGATACACGTTTCAAACCCAAAAAGTAAAAACTCCAAAAACTATATCTAAATTGGAGAGAGACCATTTAAAAGCAAGAAACAAAATAAAGTGAAATCCCAGAGTCAAGTGTATGGATGAAAAGACAATTATTTACAATTTTAATAATATACACCCTTTTCAAGAATTCACACATGGAATAAATGAATGATAGAATGGATGAACGAATGAATCTTAATCTTAAGAACGGCTCGTGTTTTATACATAGATAAAGAAAAGAATGAAAAAAATCGTGCTGTGTTCGTCGTACCTTATAAAACAGACGTAAGGTTTATTCGTTAATTTATTAAATAAATTTAAATTCGAAAAATTCTTATACCATGCTGTTTACAATCTTTTTGTAATTTTTCTTCGTATATTCGTATAAACAGTGTTTTTGCGAACCTATGAACGGCATTGCTCTCCAAAAGGTAACCCGAAATAATGGGCCAAAAATTGATGTGGGTATGGTGGAAAAGTTTTTCAATAAAAACGATGATTCCGCCGGAGTTGTAAGATGTGGAGTAAAGGCAGAAAGCGAAGGGCAAGAGTTGGAATGTACAAAAAAACTGGGCTCTCATCGAAGAACACATTTCGCAAACAATCCATTAAACGAGTTATCGTACAAGTATTTGCTGGCCTCGGTGACTCCTTTTTCGGCCTTGTTATCCCGAAAAGTTGATTGTATTGTATTCTGGGGGAGCTGGTCACGGGTTTGTTCTTGTTCGGTTTCTGTTCATTCATTTATCATCATAGGGGTTGGAAATTTTTGTGGCACACAATGTCAGATATGAGGTTGGCAGATTATTACTTAAACGCAATTCGTGGTTTGATACATTCTTCCAGTCATTACTTAGAGTAAAAACATATATGAAATGTGTAGTGATGTTTTACGTAATCTGGTTTTCTGTCCGTCCTGAACATTAAAACATTCTTTCTAAATTTTAGACTCTCACAGCTTCGACAGACGCTGAATTGATGTGATATGCGCATGGACAGCTGGTTTTTGCAAATATGAACGACCGAACGCAGGATCAAACACCAGCATCCAGACCATTTACTTGAAATTAGTTGAAAATCACTGTAAATTACTGGAAATCAATTGGGAATCAGTTATATGCTGAACATCTTCAAACGTTTAGGAACCACTTGAAGACTAGTGGAATTCAAACTGTTTTTGAAGGGTGGACATCACCAGAAAATCATCATGCATCATATCATACATCATACATCATACATCATACATCATACACCATACATCATACATCATACATCATACACCATACATCATACATCATACATCATACATAGTATCAAAGTTCGAAACCAAAGTTTGGATGTTCTGATGTTCAGAAAGTGACGTCACCCAAAATTTCTTCTCTCTTGACGTCATCAATCTACAGTAATCGTCAACGACCAAAATCAGCTAGCCGAATTCCTCAGTCTGGAAACAACCGCGCAGTAGAGCGGACGTACGAGAATCGCGCTCCACAGATTTCAAGTACCGGGTTCTCTCTGCGCTTCGGGTTCGCTTCTTGGTGCAACTCGACTTCCAGGACAAGCGCTCCGTAGTTCTGACTGTCCAGGTCCTTGAGCTGGTAACTTTCGACCTTCGGGACTAATTTTCTGTAGATTTAACTGTCCAGGATATCCACCTGGTGGATCTTGACCTCCAGGACAAGCGCTCCATAGTTCTGGTTGTCCAGGTTCTTGACCTGATGACTTTTGACCTTCCGGACTAATTTTCAAGTTTACAAGTTTGATTAATTATTGAAAACGTCATGTTTTGTACTATCAAACGAATATACATGCTCAAGATAAAATTCTGAATCGGAAAAAACCTAACGACCAGGATCAACAAATTGCAATTGGTGAGTAGTTGGCATAGTAGACATAGGAATACATACTATAACGTCGTTTAATTAGAGCTAAAATTGCTGTGTTTCGCGTTTCAAATCTTTTAGCACTTAGCTGATTGTTCTGTGATATTTTTTGACGAAATTTATTGTCATAAAATTACAATACGTTACACCTACATGCATGTGTAAACGTGATTTGTAGCATTATATAGAAACAACCGTATCGGCAGATTCGGTTTGCGTTACATGCACAAAGAGAGTGTTCATTCTGTATACTGCGAAGCAAATACCAGAATTTTTTGGGGAGTCATCGTGCCCCAGTCTCCCTTACAACTATGTCATCTGGTAAAACACTGATAACGAGTAAGTTAAAGGAAGTCGCTTATAAATCGTTGATAATATCAAAGCGTGTGGCTCCTTCGATCACCATCGTAGAATCTGTCCACAGATTTCGTCATACAACTTCAAGGTGCATCAAAAGTAGTTCTATAATATAACTTTAGGACAATTCGAAACTTTTAGACATTCAGAATTCGAAGTCAAGTCTTTCGGCAAAATTATAGTGTTACCAATTCAACAGCAAAGTTTCATGTGTGTTTATTTTCATGTAATGAAATATTAGTCACTTGAAAGTAAAAGTTAACAAGATTCAAGATAATTCTAACATTTTCACTCTTTATCTTGTGTAGCTTTCAACGATTAAGTTTTGCACTATGTGACTTTTGTCGACCAAACTTTTTATTTCATGGAGCCTGATTCATGAATGAGATTTACCTAGAGTTTCGATGATAAACTTCAGCTAAAAACTCAATTCGGTATTGATATCCAGATTCTATGATTAATATTTGAATAGTTACGGAAACTTGGGTAGCTTCAAACTCTGCAAATAAGTTCGATCGATCAAAACTTCAAGTATATAAAGCGATGTACATAGCACTGAGCTCATTGTATCGAACATAGTCAGGTGGATAAAGTCGACGAACAAAGTATATCTTGCCAATTGTAATTGATCTTCCGGGATACAAGGCACATAAAACTTCGACCAAACGAAGTTAGCAATACGAATCTCAGCACAAATTTATAAATTTTCCAGAAAGAACTGTTTTGATATAATACAAAAAATATAACTGGTCACAGTGCAAATGTCATTTTTGTGACACTGATTCAATTCCTATAATATAACGAAAAAATGTGATGTTCACGTGTCTCATAGTCATAGGTTCAGAAGTAAGTAAAAATATACAAATTAGTCAAAATTATTATACTACATTAAATTCGTGTCATGAACAGCTGAGCTCTCGGTAAGGCTAGATACTGAGTTAGTAGTCTTGCGAATCGTAAGTTTATGGTCATGCAATCGGGTAAACTTGGTTTGACAACACAGGCCCACAAAAAAAAGTGTCTGAACTCGGCATGCAAAGCATGTTTTCTTACGTACTTCCGGACCGATTTTCAGTAAATGGCTGTTGAAGGTGAGAACATTCCGAAAATCAGATGTAAACACCTAATCTACAATTTAAATTTAATTTTCAATCTAATTTTTATTTAATTTAAATTTAATTTAAATTTATAGTCGTGTAGAATGAACTGCTAACCTAAATTTGGTTTATTTACTTTGTGTAATAATCGTTTATTGTAAATTGAAGCAAGTTTCTGCATCACAAAGTAACTGTTTCATGATTTCACTCTCAATTTTTTACTGCCTAACGAACTGTTCTTTTAGTCATTTAATTGTAGCAACAAATACATAGGTATATACACTAGTAATTACATACTTTAAAATTTGTCTCAGATATAAATTGTGGCAAAACACCCTGTCCACAATCCAGTGGCAAAAACTGAAAGGCGTCCAGGGGCAAAATTCGAGTATTAATTTTACTTTTATTCGAGCGCCAGGTCGGGTGCAATTTTCCTTACCTAGCCCCGAACCAAACTAGGATATACCGGGTAATTCGGACCAAGGTTCATTGATCGACGAGTAGACAAGGGAAGGTCTTCGCGTGGTCACCATTTTTATTCCAATTTGTGAACAGAGTGTAGCTCTCACACTACAGTCTGAAAATGCAATCGCCATTTTTATTCCTACGGAAAATTCCTCATGTGAAGACCTTCCCTTGCCTACTCGTCTATTTGTGGACCTTGACTATGACTTCCGGCTCGAGTGTTGTGTGTTCGCGGACTGCCGCACGGCTACCGAAGCGTGGTTGTCTGTGATAATCTCAAGGAAGGAGGAGCGGGAACCGACAAAAAAACCCTTGACCAACGAAAAATGTTGAACCTCGATATCACTTTTATCACCTTTGGATGTGGTTCAATCCAAGTAAATCACAGGCTAGTCTTGTTGCTAGTAATCACTCGAACTCACACACTCAGACTCTCACATTATACGCTCGCACCTGACAATGGCTCGCGTCTAAACACTGGATGTTATGATCTGATTTCCGAGTTAACCGGTCAAAGGTATCTCACAGGCCGTTCCCCTCTCGGTCACTCTCTTATGGAGGTACGTGGAATCAAATATTCAAAATTCTCCCCTCGCGTTGCAAAATGTAACCTGTAAATATTAGGGTGTATCGAAAAACAGGTTTTTTCGAACTTCGACATGGACTAGTGTGGGAAATTTTGGACTTGACAAAAAAATAAAGTTATTCCAAGGAGAATATTTTTGGGTTATATTTTCAGCTCTAGCACACGGTTTTGAATTTGGGAATTTCCTTAATACAGCCAAATGTTCCTGAATATAGTGAGGAAAACAAGGAAAGTCAATAGTGGCGTATTTATTTTCCGAGTTCGATGGATTTATTACACCTTACTACGCCTTGGATTGTATGAACCTTTGTTGTATGTACCTTGGAACGGTATTCCCACACACAAAAGAGCTAATTTGAAAGATTTTTATTTTTTTATCGTTCATTTTTTCCTTCTCGTTATAGATCGCAAGGAGCGAGATGAGAGGAAAGAAAGCTCCTGTTGATTTAAAGATGGTGAACCAGTTTATCGGTTTTGAAGATAACGCAGCCCAGATAGTTGTGAATAATCTTCACATGCCCGATGATTGAATTGCTTAAACACAATATACATTTTGCGAATCTAGGAAAGTTTGTTTTTTATTACTAACATTATACATACAGTGTGAATTACTAACGACTGAATAGTCCGTCGTATATGAATTTCTCTACTTTTTTGACTAATGGACGTGATTATATATCTCTGTGTCACAGATCACTAATTGCAGCAGTCAACGCTGTTGACGTTTCGGCCCTTGGGGGGAGGGGGGCTCCTCAGAACTGGAAGTTATTCATACTTAAAAGTGTACATGAAAGAAAAGTATCGCACCAACTAAAAAGGGAAGAAGAATCGGTTCTAATGAACCAAAGCATATAGAGAGAAACCAGAGAATACGGTAAAAATCGGTGGCAAATTCATATCACTATTTTTGTTCTACTCACCTGTATGAATAGGCAAAAAAACCGTTTGAAAATCGCTCAGTTACAAATAAGAAGAAGAAAAAGGAACCATCAGTAAAAAAATTCGTACCCAGTATTCATGCCTTGGTTGTCATCTGTAATGACAGGTTCGAAAATTGTCGAACTCTTTGTCATGAAACTCAATCCTTGGTTTAAATTGACTAAAGCTTACCAATAAACAAGAAAAGACATGTGCTCACTTATCAAGTGAAGTGGCTTGAAGAAACATGTTTTCATGGAAAATGACATGTTTTTTCCTGTCTCGATAACTGATGTAATTATTCACCTTCGGCACAAAGAACATCACGCCCGAAATGGTCCGTCGTTTGCTACAGTTTAATGCGGACGCGCTATAATCCGGAAGCAATTGTTTGCCAGGGCAACCGACTGTAACGGACGTAACCTCAAAAATTTTGACAGTTTTCACCGGCAGCTGTATTCAACACCGACAGCTGTCTAAATTTGCGAGGTTACACAGATCAGGGCGAACTGTGATCTGAATTTATGACGTTTGATCGCCATGGCAAACTATAACACTCTCGGATTGCAGCGCGTGCGCATTAAAATATAGCAGACGACGAACCATTCTGTCGTTAGAGTCAGCAATTCACACAGTGTAACGAATGACTGAATACAGGTACAAATAATGTTTGGCTGTAAATTCTACTTTGACATTTGACGTTGACCCGAGGATGTTTAACACCTCGTGTTTTGTCATAGAAAGATTATCTTCTGAAATGGTAATAATTTCATGTAAAAATGTAAAAATCTTTTCACGTCAAAACTTAACGTCGGAAAGGTGTCCTGAGATACCTACCGGTCTTTTCTATTCAATACCGGGGTGCCCAAGGACACGCAAACTACGTATAGTCGTACCTAATTTGACGGGCAAAGTCTACCGGATTACCGGGAGCAAGATCAGACGCTTCGCAGTGCAAGCTCGACGCCACCCGTGAGACGCACCTGAATGTCGTATTTTCCATTACAGCCTGAGCCCGTCACTCATAACCTGTGACGAGACGAAATCCGCGACGAAGTTCTTTAGGTTGGTCGAATTGTACGGGAGAAAATGGAGAACACTGGTTCTTGGGGATTGCTGCAAGTTCTGCGGAAAGGGGAGGGATGTTTGTTTGCAAAATTGAAAAGCAAATGCGCAGCGCTTCGCCGCCTCGGGTTCGTAATCGAATCACAAGCGCCAGGGGATGACGTGCGAGGATTCCCTCGCTCTTCGAGACTCTGCAAGCAGCAGAAGCGTTGCAGCCGAGGCAAAGCTTCTACTAACTCTAACTCCAATTTATATCAATCCTTATTAGTGAGCTTCCTGAAATGAGCTGGCTGCTTTGTAGCTAGTCGGGCCCGCCTCGAGCCTTCTGGCCCAATTTTGGACTCCTGTCATCGCCTCTTCAGGTCCTCGTGATTTCCTCTTCGCGAACAACAGCCAGGTGTTAACACTCTTTACCTAACCAGAGCCATTCGTTCCCCAAGCTTTGAAGATGAATCTTCTCTGGGAAGCTTCACCCCGGCTAAGGTTATTATCTTTGCGTATGGTAATACATCGTTCCTCAAAACGTCATCTAATTTCTCGTGATATACGCTTGAGAGGAATGCTTCGTTCCTTCAGGGGGTTTCAGTAAAAAGCTCTGTGTTACGCGAGAGAGATATATGCGATATTGTGCGAAACCGTGAATTACTCGTGTAATATGCATCGTTTGGGGAAACTTCAGGATCTTCGTAAACATATTAAATTGCCTTTTGAGAAAATAGAAATTCCGAATTGTGAGTTGGAAAATATTCTGTTAACCCGTGTATAAAATAGCACAGATGCCTCGATCGAATACTTTTAGTTTTCCCACTTACATTCTTACAAATGTTGTTTTTTCATATCCAGGTATATACATTGAACTGTTTCAAATTAAGGCAATAATTTTTTTTTAACCCCAACAAAGTCCAACCGTTAGTTTATGCTGAACTTAAAATCGTTCTGAAGTACAGGACGATAAGCTCAAGCCAGTTCGTGTGACTCTTTCCCATTCAAATAACACACGGAAAAAATTATACCTAGTACCCTGTTCTCGGGTAATGTTCAAAAATAGTCGTACACTGAGAAAAATTTTATTTGTTATAGTAACTAGAAAATCAACAGGTATGGTTGAAAAAACTGTTTTAATATTACGAAAAAATAGGTACGCGTAACCGTTTTGCGCTATTGTCGATTCTTTTTTGGTAATTGCAATGCAAAATCAGTTTGTGAGGTTTACTCTACTTTTTCAGTGAAATAAGACTTTAACGTTAATTTATTCTTGCACAAGCATTAAATTTTCGCAACAGTCACAAAAAAATATAGTAACAGCGATCGTAATGAGAAAGAATAGTAACGGATACTCGACTTTCTCGTAACAGCTACAAAACTAATTT
Source organism: Neodiprion fabricii (assembly GCF_021155785.1). Taxonomy (NCBI): domain Eukaryota; kingdom Metazoa; phylum Arthropoda; class Insecta; order Hymenoptera; family Diprionidae; genus Neodiprion; species Neodiprion fabricii. The sequence continues at coordinate 21,465,933 of NC_060239.1, forward strand.
TCATCTTGTACCTAGAACTATGTTTTTCGATTATGGTAAAAAATGAGAATAGTCAAGGACTGAGCGGTAACTGGAACTACAAATTTCTCTCAGTGCATAGTACGGTTTACCAGCTGAGTTCCACTTTAATATGAATGATGATCAATTTATTCTCATGGATCTTGTGAGGTCGGCTTCAGTTCGCTATTTTGATTTAAAAAAAAAAAATGCAAAAAGTCCCGACTTTCCTAATATTTGGTTTCTGGCTTTGTCAACGTACAAAAAGCCGTCATAGATTTTTCGAATAATTCAATTATCTCTGCTGTTACATGGTATCAATATGAGATTCATACTCACGGTAAATTTGTAAAATTCCGTGAAAAAACTGGAAAAATATGGTTTTTTTACATGTCATTCAAACGAAAAAATATCACGTACCGTGAGGCACCTCTTAGACTTGAGCTCAAACTTTTTCACTCAAGGAGGATTTTTTGAACTGCAAAAACTAATGTTCATACCTTGTAACAACTAACAAAAAAGTATAACCCTTACTTCAAAATAGTCTTATATATACATCCAAACGACCTATAAAATCGACTATCAAACACGTTCAACAGTCGCAATTTTCAGATAAAAGATGCGTATTCTCCAAATATTTCCACCGAAAAAAGTTAAACTCCACGCGGTATGGAAAAAAAAATCAAATGCTGAAATGTACAATTTTTTTTTCCAATCTCTTTGTGTTCACCTCAAAGGACGTATAGAATGGACTGAACGATGAATTTCACATTTCCACTCTCAGTATAAACACAGATCCTCGGAACATTGAATGATGGATCAGGGACTATAAAGGGTCTCGCTGGTCAAGCATGTCAATAGTGGCTATTTTTCTGTTGGCACCAAATACTTTGCTCCAACTCCGGATCCAAAGACTTTCGGGCCAATTCCAACACGCTTTCCCTACAAGACCGTTTGCTAAGCGCACAAGAAAGATGAAAGAAAATGATACTGGTTTTTTCATACATCATACAATATCTTATCATTTATTTTAAAATTTTCACGTCGCCTCTTTTCCGGACGCCTTATATTTTACTGCAACCGTACCGTAAGGTTGATACGAGACAGTTCCCACGCAGTAAGAAATCCATGCATTTATATTGACTGAAATCTTCTCGAGCTCTACGTATGGACGAAGTTTTTGGTGTTTCTATTTACGCCTGGTCTGCTGTAGCTGTACGTATCGTACAATAATCGGATTGAGAGTTAAAACAGCACCGACAATTTCTAGTTTCGATTCATATCGCGTATTATTTTGAAGTATTGTCAAATTGTTCTTGCAGGTAATTTCTTCCCTATTTACCTACATCAACATTGGTTATAGAAAAAATTTTTTCAAAGTGAAGAAGAAAGAGAAGCACGAATTTGCACCGTTAACATTGAGAGTGGATACGGATCAATGCAAGAAAGTTCAATATAAAGGAGGGGTAGTTGTGCTTGTTTTTTTGTATCCAGCAAAGTTACAACGTAAATATTCACCATCCATTGAATTCAATGATAACGCCCCATACTCGTGACGTAATAAAATAAGGTATGTCAGTACCGAAGACCGATATTTGCTCAGTCTGCGCATATCCAAGATAACGTCACAAAAATCACATAAATAGATTACTCGAGGTTACTTATTTATTTCAGTATATTCCGTTTGCTGAGAATGCCAGTTTGTGCAGTCAAAAATTGCAAAAATAATAATATAAACAGTAATGGTCAAAATATCAAGCCTATAAGACGTCAATGTACGTGTTCCTAGGACAAGTGTCCCAGAGGCGTATTATTTTTTCGTTGTGCGTAGCAAATCACGTTTGAAAACAAACGAATGATTTATTGAAAAATTCAATTTACATTTATAGGTTGCGGTCAAAATACCGAATATCAGAGTTGATTTTAACTGATTATTCCTACAATTTACAACAGACTGAAATGCGTCTGAGGCAACTGGAGCGAAAGAACCGGAGTAAAAGTGCACTCCGCGATGGTTTTCTGGCAAGTGATTCTTGCGTATAATTAAGAAACATACTAGGCTGCGTATACCGTGAATGGAAGGGAAGACCAGGTATGTCCGAAGTATAAAATACAAAAATAAAGGACCCTTACGGTTCCCTTCGACTGTGGTGTTCAGGAAAAGCTGCACCTCACATGTGGTGATCAATTACGTGTCGTAATTGCGGAAAAAAGCCGCACCAGCGTTCAGGGCGTACCCTTCGACAATTGTATGATTGCTGGAAAGTGTGGTTATTGTCTTGCCAAATGTGGTGCGATTGCCTGTCCAAGAAAATAGGGCCAGAGTGATTTGGCTTGGGCCTTTTCCTCCCTTCCAGATATGTGGAAATTTTCATTCGTCAGCCTAGCCATTACTTCGGCAATGACTTTAAACTTACAAGAAAACTATAAAACAGACCGTTCGGGTAAGCAGGATCGAACAGTCACCTTGGATATGTTTTCTGAATGGGTCAACTAAAGCGTATGCGCATTGTTTTACCTTGTTTCCTTACATCATGACAATTACGTTCTATAAATGCCTGGAACAAAGCTGAGACTGTTCAATTGAATTTTTATCGGTTTTCGTGACGGAATTTCTTGAAGTACGATCTTGATTTGAAAGAAACTGATAGTGAGTTATTATTATTTCAGATTCCCTTAGATTGTACGAAGTTTTGAGACAACGAAGTACAGAAACCCTTTTCAATAGTTTATCACAGCTATGATGCCCAAATACTGACATGGAGGTATGAAAGAAGAGCCAAGTGAAAGGAAGATTAAAAAAAAAAAAAAAACAGATTGCGAGTCGTCGGTCGCTAAAACAGTCATATTGTCATCCCTCATTGAAGTCATTTTTTATTATTGCAATCATTTGCAATCCGATCATAACCATTGCCATCGTCAGATGGCAAAAACGGAATCACTGATTACAGAAGGTTACATATGATTACATTTTTTTGTAATCGCAGTAGGGATGTAATTTTTCTGTGGTCGTATCAAGTCTAATTTCAATATTAAAAACAGGAAATCTCTTGTAATGATAATAAATTTTATCTAGTCTTTGTAGACTGCAAGCAATGCGTCTCTAATTGCATTGATAACGCGAAAGAACTGATATTCAACATAGCTCAAACTATTTCTATGCAATTACGCTCTACGTTCCCGACAACTACAAGCACGCGACTGACGATGAATTAGAAGAAATTTGCTATCAGTTGAGAGAAAGTGAGCAGATTGTCGATTGTCTTTACATGCCTCGCCTGATTTATTTTCTTATTGGATTTCTCGAAGATTCCTCGAATTAACGATATAAATATTTCTACCAAAGTTCACGACACTGTCAGATTAATCAAAAAAATCAAGAATGTTTTATGCGCAAGAAGTTTTCATTATTATATTGGTATGATATGTCCAGATTTAAATTGCAGGCTAGGGAGTTAATATTTCTTTTTTTTTTTCTCATCAAGTATTGGAAAATTTTGATTTCCATGAAAAACTATTGAAACGTGAATCGCAACTGGTCAGATATTCTTGATTCAATCAGTAATTCTTTAATCACGATATTTAGTTTTAAATCTGTGACCACAGGAAATGCACAAATCTATATAATTCATTGAAAATTGCTTGGAATTAATTTTGTTCAACTGTTATCAATTCTCACTTGATCTATTGAAGGTTCTTCTAGTTTATCACGTATACCGTCTAATCATCCATAGCGACGCGAAGCCTCTAACGAGCTCTCTCCGTTTAAAAATGGAAAGGCTGGTATCGTGGGAATAATGGTTGCGTCGTATAAACGAAATTTTATCCTGAGTAAAAAGTTACCGGTGGCTAAATATCGCACTACTTGAATAAAAAAATTCCTTCACTATCGCTTCGTTGCTGCACATTTGAAGTTAATTGAATTAAACCAATAATAGCACGTGGACAAAATTTTAACCTAAGTGAAAAGTTAGTTGTAGCTTAATATCGCACTTCTTTAGTAAACAATGTTCCCTCTTGTTCCTTCCCCGCACGTCGACGATTGTTAATCGAGCATAAATAAATAATCTGAAATCTTAACGCTTCTCTCGTCACCAACACGTTCCTGACAATTTCTATTTCATCTCAGTCTACGATCCTTTCCTGTAAGCGACGACTCGCGTCTGATACAATTGGAACGTAACACGAAACGAGACACCTTACTCGTATGCGGCAAAGGAGTCCCTAGGCAAATTGAAAAGTAAAGTGCATCCTCCTCGTGAGGTAATTGTCGCTAAAAGATAGTTCGTAACGTGCAACCGTGACTTCTTCGGTCTGCAATTGCATTTGCAATTCACGTCTGCAGTTTGCACGTAGCCTCGGTAGCTCTTTACGTGTCTGCCTTCAGGCTGCGACCTCGAGACGCATGGCAGACTGTGAAGCCGAGCAACGCACACCAGCAGCGTCATATTGCAATAGGTATCATATTAGATTCAACGTTTTCCATTTCAGGTTCAGAATCAAGGTATTCAACTTATTTCACTCCATTCAATTATCCCTGCACATTGGTCCAATCCGCGATCTGACAGTTTACGGCATCGAAACGTACGACAGGTCATCAAGACGAGCAGAATGCGCGACATGGAATTAAACGTTACTAATTTCAGATACGGAATCATCAACCACCCAAACCCAAGACGCCAAGTTCGAACAGTTCGTGTTATTCAAAACCCAACAAGTTCATTCGTTTGACTCTTCATCGTCCCACATTGATCGACCCTGTATTCTCCTGTTTCGAAGTCTCAAAGCTTCCGCTGTACCCTTAGTTTGTTCGGTCCAAAATTGAGCAGGTTCATGATGCGTTCGACGTTTGACATCGCGGACTTCGCTTACATCACCGCATTGGGCAGTGGCTCGTATAGCTGCGACCGTTTGGCCAGGGGCCATGACTCGATTGATAAAGTGAACCTGTCCGGATGGCACGACAAGAATCGTGGCAGCGTGCTGCAGTATGTACGTACATATCAGGCGTGCATGGAGAAGTTTTAGCAAAGGATACAAACCACTTTGCTCGGGATCATCTCTTGCAGAAGTTTCTACGTACTCGGGCTACGGCTAGTCTGGAGAATGATGTAAAGAAAGGAGCTTTTTCTCTGTGTCTGGAATCAAGTTGGACCGGGAACTCTTCTTCCGGAAGCATTGGAATGGCAGGTACAGTTCAACAGGTAGGAAAATCTTTTTCTTTATCCACGATTTACAGGTATGCATAGAAAATTGATTAATTTAAACATCGGTTTCCTATCCAAATTCCGATACTAATTGTGACACTAACTAAATTCGTGGTGTTGAAGGAGATGTAACTTATTGGTTTCTTTGACGTGAATTACTGTCAGTTTTTGAAGGCATTGTTCTTTACTCGATTTATAATTGTCTATAATTTTCTTATCAGGGAAAAATTTGATACTCGAATCTTCTCTCAATCTCAACCAGGAGTGTCTTCTATTTTATATTATTCACGATCAGTCAAAAATAACATGACGAAGCTGAAATTAAAAATCTCTTCTACAGTACCTTATGATCTTGAACTATGTTAAAATTTGCAAATTTTTGTTGAATTTACCACTTCGCATGTTTCGGCAAATTCATATGAATACAGAGGCTGACGCTGCTATTCAAAAACGTGCCATTTTTGGCACAAAATTTTTAACACGAATGCAAAATTTCGTATTTACATAAATCATTTCCAACAGCGTGTGAATAATTGAGGATCGTAAAATTTAATATTCAAGTAGAGTTGATGTCATCACTCGTGGAAGCTAATTCTACGACAGTATTACATTCATCGCTAGGGGTGAAATCTGACAGTTCCTGACAATTATCTTTGAGTGAACGAACGAGTTTCATTTCATCTGTAACGCGTGCTATTTTTCACAATACCTGTGGAGGAAAGTTCGATTTGAGAGGCACCGAAGGTGTCACTGGTAGTGCGTAAAAGTAGAACTCGGTAACTAAGGTTCAATGACACAATGCGTAAAATTGAGCTATTCGAAAGTGCGCATGCGTCAAAGAAAGCGCTAGTGTATGAAATCGAGCACTCAGTTGCGCGCATGCGCCAACGTCGTTTTACCGCACTGTTCGGAAAACAGGAACTCTACGCATACTCGACAGGCTTTAAAAATCGAAATTTACAAGCAAGTGTGTACCAATCTTTAATTCTATAATCACTTCACCGCATCCTTAAGACTTTGAGAGGATATCGATTAAGAAAATGTTATAATCACCACCTAGATCAAACTGGTGACATGTGAAGGAACTTAAAATAGCGGGTGTTACTAAGGAAAATGACAAAGTCCAAAAATTTCTATATCTACGTTCAAGTCAAGGGAGTAAATTGAGCAAATTCATTCCTGGATGCTAACCAATTGATGATCGTTGTCACGTGACGGATCGATGATCATTAGATAACACATTATGGTGATGAATGTTTTGTTCCTTGCTGATGTTCCTCATCGCTGTAGGGCATGTGTTTGGATACCCACCAGTTTTTCAACTTTTTTTTACTTCGTTAAGTACCTCATTTTACTGTATAATTTGACGGATCACCAAACCGGTCCCTGTGATGCTGCATGAGTCTATGCGGCCGAGTTGACCATTTCTTATTTTAGTGTTATTGCCTGGTTCTCGTCGTGCACGGTTTGCGTCACGGAGATGAATTCTCTTTATATTTTCAAATTGAGCACCAACGGCTGCAGCTATAGCAAGTAAAAACTTACATTTTATTGAAGGCTGATTCGTTAATAACCAGCCAAATTAAGACTAGAACGAAACCTGTGTCATGTAAACTGTAAAGAATCAGATAACAACTCCAGGCGTGCACTCGCTGCTTGAAAACGTTGCTCACATACCTAAGTCGATGAAAATATGATTGAGTTCAGTAGGAAAATGATTAATAGTGGCAACTGCCTGATGATCATTGGTGATTTTTTAGGAAATTAGTCGTTCGGAAATTACTATTTCATTTTTTTCTGTTTTTACTATGGAAATTTACCTGATAGTGACCTACGTTTCATTCTATCATCGTCCGTTGGGTAGGAAATTCGATATTGTGGCCCTGCTAATATTAGATTTTACACATTTTTACCCCGACCCCTTTACTCATTAACGATATATTATTCCAAAATTCGATTATTATTAGATAGACAATGATATCCACACTAATAGATTGTAGGTGGGTATTAATTGAAAAACTCGTTAGAACCATTTGATCGTAAATTATCGATGATTTGATTTGATTGAGCGTTTTGTGATTCTTACAGGCGGTCATAGATGAACATTTGTTGTTTTGAATACCTTCGAAATTTGTCAACTTATTTTATTCTCAAAATATAAGGCTCATTATTATAGTTAAGCTGGTTACGAATAGACGAATCATTTTACACAATAATACAAATTCATCACAAATTAACGATATTAACAAAAATATTCAATTTCGTTGATCACCGCGATTCATACCCAAGCCTAAGAACTTGTCGAAAAATAACAAGTCCAACGATTTCTTGTTTCAGAAAGACAAAATGGCGATGAAAAATCACGTATAATGAAATAATTCAACGAATTTTGAAGCGAAACCACTTTTTATGCTTCGGTTGAATTTTTCTTTCATTCGCAACGAAGCCGGGTCAAATCTTCATGTTGGGTTGTTTTCATTTCAAACTCTTTGTGACTTTACTGGTGATTCCATGACGATAAATGAAGATTCATTTACGACGATACCCTCTTTTCGCGTATAATTTTAATTTACGAAAATTATATCAACAGTGTTTGAGGGCTCTTTGCAATACTGGTGAGTAATGAATATACTGACGAACTCACAAGAGCAGAAAGAAAATTTAATTCACTCAACTGCGATCCTTTGACAGCGCGTGCTACTAAACTGCAGGTAATTAATTCTCCCTTGCCCTTCCATCTTCATTTGCTAACGACGAAACTTTTGTGCGGGCAGAAAATCTATCGCCTTATGCGCAGACATAACGTCTGTATTGAATATTAAGAGCAGTTATTTTTACGTAATATCTCTAGTTGTTTGTCACACAATGAATGTGGTGTCTATGTTTTGATACCAATTTGTTTGTCGTTGAAGCACGATATCTGTAGTTAAATACACACACTTATCGCACGTTTGCACCAGTTGAAAACGAATTGAAATGACCATTTTTTAAGCTTTCGTAACATCGTCGTACCAATCGTTATTATTTTCATGTTTTTAGATTTTTGTCCTGATCCGTTTTTTCTGAGTACGTGTACAAAGTTCTGAAGCCAAGATCTCAAATTTCAGGTTTAAGAAAGTTGTGCGTTACAAATGTACATGCGAAGATATTAAAAAACTAGGTGACTTGGCTTAGAATGCCCCGTATAATAAATTGACCTAGACTGACGCGTACATGTCATGAATTATGCGAAAAAACATGTTTTATCCTGTACATCCCGAACTGTATTGTTTCATACTTGAGCAAACATTTAGACGAGTAAAGTGGAAAAAAACAAACAAAATGAGCTATTTACCCGAATTATCAAAAGGTCTGCCGTCATGTCCGGTTGATACTGTAAAAGTAGAATTTCAGTTATCATATTGCTGGTGAATACAGGTTAATTTTAACATATTTCAAAGATTTCAGAACGTTGTATCAGGAATTGTTATGATAATTTAACACACGCGAGGCGTAGAGCGCTAACAAAATTTCTCACAAAAGTTGCCGCGAACAAAATATTTTCATTTCAGAACTATTTTGCAAGTGAATCTGTCATCACAGGGTACTGATCATGAGTAAAATTAACAATGTACGTCGAATATAATTATCACAATCCAAAGATTCGGACCTGCTTGTACAATGATAATGGAAATCCATGTTTGCATGAATATTACCGGGATGACCTGTTAATTTTTTGAATTTTAAGTAGTTACGAAACGTGTTACTTGACAAATAAATTTGTTTTATTGTAATGCTCTTTGGACTTGTGAGATATTTCATTCAAACAATCTTTCCGTGTCGATTTATTCTGAAAACGGGTTCACTCGAGGAATTACCGAGTGTCCGCCGATGACTCATCACGTAACGAATACTATAAATTATTATTAACGTACGAGTACCAATGAGAATGTATGTTAAATATCGTCAACGCTGTATTTCGTAGTGGTGATGCGATCAAATCTACAGAAGAAGACGCAACGTGTAACGGAGTACATCATTAATTTGTAAATCGTGGACTGAGGCGTGAAAAAAACAAGAGTGACAAGATGTTTATCAATGTAAATAAGTTTTCACACGAAGAATTAAGAAATCCTCGAATTTCAACGAGTAAGGTAAAAGGATCCTTTGTCACCTGCCTTTCCATCCCCCCTTCCGCATCTTTCCCTGAGACTGAACACGTTTTGCAAAGCTGTTTTTACTCCATACGCGCCGAGTCATGCACTTTATTTATTCACCGCAGCGCACTTTGAACCCCTGAGTTTTATTACTTGCCATTTTGTAACTCTTATCCCGTTTTGAGGTCGACCGGTCCATTCAAGGAAGAAAATCTCGGTTCATTCATGAAACATGTCGTATTTTAAACTCATGTCCGGTATTTGTAATTCGAGGAAGGTGTAAAGATTCAATCATTGCTATAACCTTTGTTGAAATCAAGGTTCTCTTGACAATAACTATAAAAATCACATAACAGCGTCAGAAGTTGAAGTTAATTTGTCAAGTGGACGCTGCAATTATTACCGAAATTATATTGCTACATCCGAAATATATCTACTCATAATTTCTTAATGTCTACGAACCTCTCAAATCTTCGACGGCGATCATAATGATACATTTATTTCAAATTTGGCAATCGATTTATTGAAATGAATTTTCGAGAAAACTCTTCTTCTTACGGCTTCATAAATTCCGAAGGGTTTTAAAATTACACTAAGGAGAATTTCAACTGTTACAGTTGGTGGAAAGTCCAAGTAAAATGCGTATTATAACAAAAACGGTTGATGTACTGTCAAAATTAAAGTAAAAGATTGAACAGGTAATAATTTCAGGTGATTATAGTTGCGAAGCTGAGTTTAATACGTATTTTCAGTTAAGTAAGACCTTCACATCGATACATTTTTGTACCATGACCAAATTATCACAATAGTCACAAGAAAACTTAGTGCAACTCAGGTAGAACACAAGTATAGATAAAGTCGAAACGACCGTCTATGGATATTATACGTGTTTTAGACGGTCACTTAGACTTTATCTGTACGTGCACTGACATTGAGAAAAGAGTCTTATTACAATAAATAAATATCTTTCGTTGACTATTTTGAGGAACCTTTTTTCAACTGTTAAAAAACTTATTAACGTGTAATAAATATGCATGCTGTTGCAACAACAATCGAAATTTTGTATTATTTGAAGCAAGTAGAATATTAATCTCGCACTAAAATACGTCCATTACTGAAAGCATACTTTAAAATTGCAGCAGATAAAGCGAGAATTGATTAAAAATTTTTTTACTGTTATCAAAAAATTGGCACTAATTGAAAGAAATTTCACACCATGTTATCCCAAATGAAGATTTATTTACAGTCAACTAATCTTATTTCAGGATTCGCAGTTCGTAAACCCAACAATCGCACGTTTCCAACACGTTCTTTACATTTTGCACGCAGTTCGTAGACCGAGCGGTTGATTTATAATAAAAGCCAGTGCGACGGTGCAACAGTAATGTTTTGGAGCTGATATTAGAATTTAGAATCACGGGGCTTATCGGAGCTTCTTCCAACATTTAAACGTGGGTGCTGCGTGTTTTTATACATAAATTCCTGATCTGGATATGCGAAATTATGTTTGAGATTAGATCCGTGCAATATAAGATTCGTTTCCGACTGACACGAGGACATTCGGACGTTCGTCTCGCCGATTCGCGAAACGACTCGCGTTTTTCGACAAGTATGTAGTTTGACATCACTGAATGGGATTTTCAGTAAAGTAGATGATCGATTAACGATCAATAAATATTCATTCGGTACCAATATTCAAGTAGTTGAACATTGTTTTCGATTGTTTCGTGTAACAGGATACTGTTTCTAAAGAAATAGATGACTTATTAACTATTAAAAAATCTTCATTTCACACAAAGAAGTATACGAAGAGTTCCACCCCAACCAGCACAGCCGTTCAAAATCCTTCAAATTCGAAATGTTTGTTTATTCTCGAAGTATTTTTGAGATTTTTTTGAAAATTACAAATCATGTCATAGTTTGAGAAGAATCGAGCCTACATGTTTAAACGAAGAATTCGCTACGAAAGACGAAGCACGATCATCCCGACATACTTTTTTTTGAAAAGAACACTTCTTTCCGATTAATTTCATGCAGTCATATTTTTTAATCCGTCTGACAGATCCAGAAATATAGGTGTTTGAAGATTTGAAGCTCGTCAGGAGCGGAAAATTTTTAAAAATATACAAATCGATAATGAATTGAGATAAGACTTTGAGAACAATCATAAGCATTTGTTTCAGGGAATCGAATATCACAAATAAATATGACAAAAAACGAGAGGCGTAAGGGTCAAAGTCTGTCCCGATTGGCGTGGATATCCCCATATACAAATGCGCGGCTCCTTATCTGTAACCAAATATTTATTTCGCCACATTCAAACATACGATTTGTTGACAGTAAATGAATCCTGTTCGCTGTAAGAAGACTCATTTTTCCGGGTGCGTTCTATTCGGGAAGTAACAACGATTATTGAAACGAACAGTAACCCAGATACTAGATTATCTAGATAAAGCTACACAGCTAATTTTTATGTTGTACTGAGAGCTATATTTTTCGATTGTCGTAAATAAATGTATACAGAGAAGGGCACAAAATGTGCCAAAAAAAGAGAAAAATCGTTGCATAATGGTGCCAATCTAGAAATATTCGAAGTCGAAAATAGAAGTTTTGAGAATTTTTTGGGCATTTTCAGACCATATAAACAATCTTTTAGTTAATAATAAAAAAAAAAAAAAAAAAAAATGAGAAGTGTTGAATAAAAACAGTAAAAAATCAGTTCATCGTGGGTCCGATCTTGAAGTATTTGGAAAAGAAATAAAATTTCCGAGAATTTTGAAAAAAGGTTCTTTTTAAAATCATTCTCAGTACTTATAAATAATTGAACAGTTGAATAAGAAATCTGAAAAAATTGAGGATACAGTTTCAAAGTTGGGCCAATTATTGCGGATATATTTTCAAAGAAAATGAAAAATGGCGAGGGTGAGACTTTGGTTTGGTTCGCGTAGAATTCTGCATGTGCGAAGACCCGGTCAAGTATAGAATCGTGTTTGTACACAATAGCGATTGTGATTAGAGCGGGGAAGCCGCGCATGTGACCGCGTGTAAATGTGGAAGAAGGATGCCCGATGGTCACGTGTAAGTTTCGCGTGCGGCGTCGGTTTTTAAACGAATCGGCGTCACCGCGCAACGTCCAGTGTCTGATTCAAGATCGTCCGGTAGAGACGAGGAACGCGTGACTCTCGTGCTCGACTCCGAGTCGATGTCGTGGATTGGTTTATATCAGTGTTGAGGTCCCGCGCGAAGAGAAACGTCAAGAATCCGTTGCTCGGGATTCGAGGTTTTTTCAAACGTGCTTCGCGAGTGCAACGACGAGTGAAGTTAGGACCGTCTGCGATTGTCCGCGGCCCGTTGATCAACATTCAAATCTAATTATAAAACTTTGACGCACCGCGATCTTTGACCCCCTCAGTCTCACTCTCGTGTTGACGTTTAATCATTGCTCGAACAAACGTAAATTCAAACTCAACTCGGAGACGCTATCTGTAGACGGCACACCAACTTTGTACTCTCCTGCACCAACCGTCCGTCGGCCACAAGCGTTCTTATCTACTTAACAAACTTCAACATCGACTTTTGACTGCCTGCGTTTCCACGCTGCCGATTACGCCGCTCACGTTTTCAGAATCAGTGATCACTCGGGCCAACTCAACGTCGTACGCTTCTTGGTGAGTCTCGAAGCTTGTTCTCTAATCACTTAATAAATGGTTTTGTCAAGCAAACTTGGTGCGCGTACGAATCACATGCCCGCATACCGGTCTTACGGTGAAGTAAAGACTATCGAAACTGATTAGAATTAAATTGGACACGATTGGTTTAATTGGTGAGTAGAGAATTTAGTGGTGGATTATCGCGTTCAAGCTCGCCGTAACGACGAACGATCTTCGTTCGGAACTTCAAACTTTAAATATTTTTATGAAATATTTGTGCACGAAAGGCGATGGAAACTGACAGAAATTGACCGATTCAATCGGTGGATCCCGTCGTAATAACCAACGGAAAATATTCCCGAGTTTAAATTTCTTTCTTTCTGGTATGGAATTTGTCAATAGCACGCTATCATTCTGGACCAAGATAATTGTCAAATGCCAATCCGTGTTTATACTCCATAGACCCCAATGTCAGACGGTACGGGTACCCAATTATCCCACGAATGTTTCAAAGATATTTAAAGAACAGACTACGACAGAAAATTTAAACTATATACTCTGAAAATTATCGACGTTTCTTCAAACGTGATTTTCTGATTTCACAGAATTACGGTGCTGCACGTTGCAACGAATGCAATGACCTTTCATTCAAGGTAGTTCCCGGTCGAACATCTTGAGAAAACCGGATTGAATAACAAAAAAAAGACATACATAGTATCAGAACTGAAGAAAATGTCTGAACGATTTGCCTTGAACCTGCAAGCATACTTTGAAAATGAAGTAACAACTTTTGGTTAGTTTCTTCTAGGAGTATTCTGTACAAAAAAAGCGTCAACTTTTTAACAAGAATTTCGGATCACCTTGAAAACCTCCGTTCATAGGAATATGGTATTATCGTAATACCGAGACTGTCTCATCGAATATCAACATAATCGGTTCTGCATTTTCTATCGGGGATAATTAATGAAATTGATACACGAAATTTCTCGGTACGATCACACTAGTTCATTATATACACTCATTTGTACTCAATGCCTACGAATATTTGTACAGAATCCTGTGTGAATACACCTGGGTAACATATCTAACAAAAATCACACGCATAAGCAATGTTACAATTAGTTAACCATCGATACAACTGTTGACCGCAACGTCCGCATCAAAACAATTATACTATCCAACGCAACATTTTTTCCAAGTTTTAACTTTGGCCGACTTTGTAAGTCGAAGACAATTTGCACAGCGTATAAAGAAATTATTGCATCTGACGAAGCAACGACGACTCATAGTGCATTATTGTAAAAAAAAAAGCCGTTCCGCAACACCTTGAAAATTCTTAAACTCGAGCAACTGCAGCAGCAGCAGCAGCAATGCGTGGAGTCGAGAAATACCTAATGAGATAATTTCACAGACAGTCCATTTATTGTACGTAGGTGTGTCTCACCTTGTGCATAAATCTTGGAACAGTCACGGCTTCCCGATAAGCTTACAATTAGAGTATCAGGTAAACATCGGATAAATCTGAAGCGAAAAAAAAAAGGAGAGGATCGTATGGAAACTTTTGTAGATTAGCAACCCATCAGGACGAAGGTGAGTCGGCTGAGTGGTAGATAAGAAATTCCGAGTACAGCGCCTATCTCAATCCCGGAAATCTGAAGAGCGATGCCCTTTCCAGAACTGCAAGCTGTGTGCGAACGATCGAGAAACGTTGCGGTGTCGTGTGACGGTGTTCCTTGCACAAGTCGACGTCTTTCTCAAGGTCACGCAGTGCAACGAACCCTTCTCGCTTCCACGAACGACCGTTTCTTGGAGTCTGGTGAAAAGATGCGACGATCAAGTTGACGAAAATTGTCCAACGCCTATTTTTCCTTTCCGCATGACGTATGTTGTGTGCGTGGCACTAGGAGTCCCGTTATACTCACGTGTTCGACGTCAGCCATGACCGCAGGGCATGCTGTTGTGAACCAAGGATTTGAAGTTGGCTGAAGGCTTGAAAGAAATTTAATATTATTATACCTTTCACCTTACGTTTGCTTCAGTGCCGTTCAATTCACAGAACTGTGCGAGTTGACTTTACGTGACGAATTATAGTTGCCCCGGGGACACGTATTCGCGATGAGTGATCAGAGGTTTTAATTCATGGAAATCCAAACCATTCGATCGATATCTTAGCTAATTCAGAAGCTAACGTTATTTCAGCCGGGTTCGTAGGTTCAGATCGAGAATCAGGAGTGTAGTTACAATATTTCGAGTACTGGTCATTTGAAAGCCAATAAATTCGATATTCTTCGCATTGTCATTTTCTACCTGGATTGGAAACGAAAAACGTTGAAGGCTGAAAATATTGTGAAACCTGTTATACAAAGACTTAATTTCTCGAATCTGGTAAAGACGGGGAATTCCTCAGACGTAAATCGTGTACGGTGTGTAAAAAATTCATTCGGTTTATTCAGACGGCATAAATTATGACTCATTTATGCAATAACGAAGCAATACTATTTACAAAACGAAAAACTTAATAGCACCGATTCGCTTCCGACCACAGATAAAGGTATGAGAAGGTCTTTCG
This sequence comes from Neodiprion fabricii, assembly GCF_021155785.1. NCBI lineage: Eukaryota > Metazoa > Arthropoda > Insecta > Hymenoptera > Diprionidae > Neodiprion > Neodiprion fabricii. The sequence continues at coordinate 21,481,492 of NC_060239.1, forward strand.
TCTCCGTCACATGGTTTTATATAGACAACGAAATTGCGTCAATGCTCAAAGTTTGAGCTGAGACTCGCAAAGCTTTGCCAAAAACGTTTCGTTGCATATCTTGAGACCAGGAAACGGTATCGCGACGTCGTACTTTGTTGTCCAAGAAAAGATAAACGGATGAAACTAAAAGGGTAATATTTCTCTAAAAACGTTACTACTGCTGAGGACCGGACGCATCGATTCTACAGTCAGCCAAAAAGGGTTCAGACGAAAGCCGATGAAACGGGTAACAGATTAGAATCGAATATCTGTCTATCAGGTTGAACTTTTATAAAATTCAACGACAGAAGTAACGCGAGCTTGAAATTTATCGAAACATATCAAGTACCCAGTCGACGACGTAGATTCTTCGAAAGGATGTCGTTCCACTGAAATTCGACCCGGTCAACTGCAGTTGCAATTTACAAGTTACAAAGGACCGCGTGACCGATGGATGCATCGGTAATCGAGCTTCGTCGACTTCGTCGAAGTCCGTATAACTCGGCACTAGGAGCCAGGTAGTTTGCAAGGCAAAGTAGAGCAGAGGCACGAAGTTGCACAGGCTGCAGCATGGTGTGAAGTGGAAGGCGTTAGGCGCGAACCGCTGCAATCGAGTCGTTTGACCACGCACGGGCAAGAAGCTCATTATACTGGCAAATTAATTCTATCGGCGAACTTTCCGCGTCGGTGTGACGGCACTGTAGCGTATTATTAGAATGTAGATCAGTATTATAACTGAAGTTGGTAGATCGGCGGTCCGACGAGAGCCTCGATAAGTCGGACATCAATTAGACGAGCTCTGAGAGTCACAGAGACCCGCTTTACTCACTTGCACGCATTCGTTGCGTGCTTCGATACTTGTACCAGGGAGGCTTCGGTCTCCTCGACGGATGACTAATAAAAAAAAAATAAAACGAAAAAAAAAAAACAACTACGGAGAAGAAATAAATACCCGATGATTACCGACACTCGGCGACTACGGTCCCTAAACTCGTGGAATGTTTGGCTTCGCTCTTGCTCTTCGGTGAGCTACGCCGTTATCTAGGCTATTTTAGTCCCGGCCAGCAACTACTGTTCACCCAGGTCAGTTGCAGCCTCACACTTGTTAGGCGTGTACACCATTTCCGTCGGGAAAAATGATATCCTCGTTTTCGTCGACAAGTGTATGTGGCTTTTCACTCGCGGTTTGTACCGTTCTAGATCCGTTCTGAGATGCTTTAAGATCAGGTTAATTTCAACGACGACTCGGTATTTGTCCGTTATGCACTCGAATGCTTGATACCTGCTAGGAAACTATTGGTCCCCGTCCAGTTGGCACATCGCTCATTTCTTTCGCGGTATAAAGCTCTCGACCTCGAGCACAAAAACTGCACCGCACAAGCTGTACGCATTTCGCAAGCTTGCTAAAACTGTCCCCCGCTCAAGTTTAAGGTCTAGTTAGTAAAATTCGTTTGAGATAGACATCTTTCATCTCGAAGAATATCGTCTGGAATGCGTTGAGTAAGTTTATTTGAGAAATTAACGATAGCAATTGTAATTTATCCATGACTGTGCAATTACCCAGAGGCGGTGGGAATATGAAGCTGAAGCTAGCGGTCAGATTAGCGGCTGAACGTGTTAAATTTTTTGGATGTAGAAAAATGCAGTTCAGTTTCATCCTCATAATTTTACGAAAGTATCGAGGGTTCGAGATATTTCACAAGATTTTAATTTTAAGACTTCACTACCTTATTCGAACGAACATTGAAACGTTTGGATGCTAATTCTGACTGCCAGCTTCAACGTCGTGGCGTAAACTAATTATTAATCAATAAATACCAACGGAACTAAACGAACGCATGCATCTTCTGTATCCATCAGTTTTTCATCCTTCCTTTCAGTCTGGGTTCGTTTAACGTATTTTCTTACTAGTTCTGCAAATTTTTCATGTACTCTTGAACTTGTGACGCAACTCTACGTGTGTGTGTGCTTTATTCGTGACGTACGAATATACATAATAAGTGTTTCTCTAATTTAATGTATTCGCGTAGCTGATGCAGTTATTAGGAATTACACGTGCTGTAAGTTTACATCACCGGATTCGTAATAACCCAATTCAGGAAGTAAGTAGTAAAAATTTAATTCGAAAGATTTTATGTTTCCTCAAAGCTGGTCGTCAAAGTTTTCCGTCGGAAAACAAAGCAATTATATGTGAATCGTGAAGGTCTAATCAGATCCTGTTTCATTCGGAAATCAAATACGAATTGCCGAAATTCCGGGAAATGATATCAAATGTGATAGTCGTTCTGAAACGACGAGAAACGTATCTTTGGAATGAAAACAACTTACGTTTAACTTAACGAGTATCACGATCACATGAAAATTCCATATTTTTGTGCCATCTTATCTGAGATTACTTTACAGGAAAATAATTTTCTCGTCATTCAGGAATACAACGAACTGCAATTATGGAAAATATCAAATACATGCGACATCTATTACAGCATTCACTGAGAGAAAAATTTGCACATATAGTTGAAAATCTGTATAGTTGAAATATTATAGTCGTGCCGATAATTTTCACGGTGAAATATACTCAAATTATCGTGTGGCGCACTATAAACGCAATATCAATTTTACCATAAACTTATAGTTGATGCAAGGACGTCAAAGGTACTATAATAATACTACAATGAACTATATTTTTGTTCTTAATGTTCACCATGTATGGACATTGATCAGAATTATTTTGGTATTGTGCCGTGAGCTTGGTTCTTTAGTCTTTGACAGTACAGAATATAGCGCAATCAACTAACTTATAATAAACTATTTACGGATAAGAATTTGGACCACCCGAGATGATTCATACAATTTTTGGCAGAGTTGAATGCACCATACATAGTTTGACTCGACTTAAATAGGGCTAACGCTAATACAGTAATTATTCAGACAAGATCATACGAACATAGTTTCAACAACTATACATACACTGTTGAAAATATTTGAAAATCCACGACACATTTACAGCACAAAAGTGTCGTTGAATTACAAATTTCGTGTTATAAAGTGAATTGCTAAGAATTCTCAATAAATGTGCATTCAAATTTTGTCATTTTGCTTAACTTAGTTGGAAATACGCAAAAGGGTGTTTGAATTTACGTCATTGTGCAGTAAATGCATTAGGTATATTTGTGAATTTCATTTACGATACTTGGAATTTACTAAACATTCTGCTGAATTCACTTGATAAATGGAATAATCTTATTAATCAGTTTTCAGTGACTGTACCAGTCATGCTTGAATGGACCGTACATTGTATTATGAATCAAAGTCTTAGATTCCCGTAAAGTAGTTTAGCGTAGTAGGTAGGGTGCCCGTCTTATAATCCGAACATTGCGAGTGAGAAAAGGGGTTCGAGGCCCCGGTTAGGAAAAAATAATGCGCCAGGTTTTAATCGATCCAAAATGCGTTTTCGACGGTTGTAGCTACTGATAAGTTGTGAAAATGGTGTCTGTGCTCACGAAAAATCATTGACATGAATTATCTACGATTTCCTGGTCTATTTTTTTCCATTCCACAGTTTTACTGTACATTTACGATGAAGCTACTCAACTCGCATAGTAAAGTTAACAAACTGCAATCTAAAATTTCTGTATTGAATTTCCAAATTATAAACCGAGTAACGATAAGTTTATCGCGTTTATCGCACTAGTGTTTAAATATGGTCACGTCTTCGTTGTTGTACCGTTAACCATACAACTTTTGTCATATGTAACGACAAGTTCATAGTTCGGAACAACATAACGCAATAAGTTCCATTAACTATAAATTCGTATTGTCCCCTGAGCACGCTATTTGTTACAGTAAAGTCAATCACATTTTTCTCTGAGTGTTGAATTTGTTGTAACACACGTGAAATTATACCACACGTTATATCAGCCGTAATTGACTGTACAGTGAGAAAAAATTTCAGTTGAGGTTACCGCTAAGTAATGGTCAACTATTTTCATTTTTTACCACAATCGAAAAATATTGTTCTAGGTACAAAATAAAAATTAGTTTTGTACCTGTTACCAAAAAGTCTGGTATTCGTTACTATTCTTTCTCGTTATGATCTGTTACTACATTTTCTTGTAACTGTTGCGAAAATTTAATGCTTGTGCAACAATAAATTGATATTAAATTCTTATTTAATTAAAAAAGTAGAGTAAACCGAAGAAACTGATTTTTCTTTGCAATAACCAAAAAAGGATCGACAATATCGCAAAACGGTTACGCGTACCTCGTTTTCCGTAATTTCAACAATACTCAAACAGTTTTTTCAACGATACCTGTTTTACTGAATTTTTCTAGTTACTATAACAAATGAAATTTTTCTCAGTGTACAATAATTTGAATCAAATGAAGAACTAGAATTCGCGGAACCGTATCAACTTCCTTTCCTTTTTCCTAACTTCTATAATTCTGGCTATCTCCATCGTTTCAATATCTCTCCACTCTCCTACTTCATTTTCGCCAATTTCGTTGTTCGCGTCTCTGCAAGTCAGCAAAGATTTTCTTTTTGTCCTTTATGCTGTAATTATTATCATTTGCTATTCACACCAAATAGCGAAGGTCGGAACAGGCGCAGTCACATACGAATTGTACACACACACACACACACACGGCTAGTTTCATAAATAGCGGACTGATATTCAAATGTGATTCAAATTTCCCGCCTAATGGCCTCGTTCGCGTTTCCGTTTCCGTTTCGCGCGTACAAAAGAACCACCGCGTGTCCGCCCGTCCTAGAAGGAGTTAATCTTTGCCGTTGCCGAACGCGGGTTATTTATGTCGTTGGACGCAAGATGTTCATACACTGCCAACGCGTCCCACTCTGCACGAAATCATTCTGGGCGCTGTTTTGGTACCGAGGAGGCAGGAACCGAGCCAAGTCGCCGAGAGAATATCAAAGTACAATCAATTGGTTCATATTCATCGTCGCTGGATTGTATTCGAGAGAGAATAATACCGGAAACGGAACCAAAAAGAGATGAAAATGGGGGGGAAAGAAAATGAACGAGCGAATCTCGATTTCAATTTCAAATGCTCAGTTATTCTGCTGCTCCCTATATTCCTTGCAGTGCTGTGAGATTAATCGATTAGTCAGCAGCTTCGATTAGTCGATTACTCGACGGTTTTTATTCACATGCCGATTGACGTGAAGAATTATTGTGAGGCAACTTCCATAAATCGATTGATCGAAACCGTCCATTGATTGATTACGCGAAAAAACTATTCACCGAAATCCTTGATTAATCGATCAATTCGAAAAACGATTATTCGAAAAACTCGATTAATGGTTTGAACGATTAATCGCACAGCACTAATTCCTTGACTCTAATATTTCGCAGAGGCGATATTTGCAATTGCGTGAATCGAACTATAGTAATATCGTTACAGTTCGTTTATCGTTTCCGACGATGGATTTTGTATATTACTCGTGAAATGTGATCTCGTAGGTATAACTTGAATCTGCGAGGCTAGTGATTCGCGTTTTCTTATTCTTACGGTCTCGAATTCTCTTAGGAAAATAATTGCAGTACGAAATTTTCGAGATTTTCTGATAAAGTTCAGCGCATTAATTGGCTACAATTGTAGAACCGCGTGGAATAGATTTCTGGAAAAGATCGTTCTTGTATACGAAGATAATATCAAACTGGTCACGTCTCAAGAAGTCGCTAAGTTCATGCTAAAAGTTTTTCGTAAGTAATATATATCCTCGCAAAATATTTCCTATAGAAATATTAAAAAACTTTAGGATAATAAATACTAAACTACTGGAAAGTAGTTTCCAACTACAAATTTTCACCTTACATATGATGGCAATATTTATTCTCTATAGTCGGGTGTTGTTCTGTCCCTGAAATCTTTTTCTCAAGAACAGATGGTTGAGAAAAGTTACATTGTGCAAATTTTTATTGAACATATGTCAAAACATTCGTCCGAAAGAATTTTCTTTTCCTCCGTAACAGCTGATGAGTAGTCATTTTCACGATATTTGTAATTTTTTCTAGCATCGAAGTAGATATGTAAGGGGGGTTCTGGCTCAATCTGCCTTACCGACCGAGTATATTCGAGTACTCGGTCGGTAAAGCAGATTGAGCCAGAACCCCCCTTACATATCTACTTATCGAGATGAACAGGATGAGAATATTTAACTTACCAACTTAGAATATCTCTACTTGAACGTCATCCTTGGGAAATTGTCTTTAGTTTTTCAGCTCTGCGTAATTTTGCGCGAACAATCTTGAAATATTCTCACACTATTTTATGAATAAAATAATCATATCCAAGTTCAGAGCCATTGAGCACGAACTAGCCGTGATATTACGCCCAGATTACTCAGATTTGAAACCAGTCGTGAACTTGAAATTAGAATACAAATTGCAGAGAGCAAAGATGTTAATAACTAAGTATCATGTAATTCACCGGCCATAACCGTGCTGTTTGAATAGGAGGGATATGAATGAATTTTTTGAGGCAAGATCGCGTGCTCTTGATTAGGGAAAAGCACCGTCATCTATAAGAATGCCACAATGCATTTTATAATAATCGCAACAAAGCACCTCGGTTCTCCTTTTGTTACCTTTTTTAATGCAAGATTTTCCACGATACCCATAACCCTTTTTCTCAGACGCTGCACAACGTCCTGTAGAATTTGTCTGCATCCTCGATTTTCGGTCTGACGACGTTTTCAACACTTCGCTTTTGCCAAACTTGAGTAACAATCGATACCGCAGTTTTTTACTTTACGCAAACCGAATCCAGTTGCCTGAAACACAAAGTGACGATGGAATGGATCAGCGAGTTGCAGGCCGATAAAAGCCATTTGTGATACAGTTTTAGACTCGTAGAAAGTGGACCATGCGCTGGAATTGCATATCGTGCAATTTTAGTAATAACTAGAAGCCAAGCTAACGAGTAATCAGATCATGCTAAAAGTTGTCCTGCAGATTTCGAAACCATAACTTGACCCGCGTAAATCGAACGTGGTGAATTTTAAAAGATAATTTTCACAATCGCAGCCGACTGATAATTTCAACGTTCGTTCGGACATTAAGTGGTGGTTCTACCTATAATTGCCAAGAATCAAAAGGTTACGTGGATAATTATACCGCAATAATGATAACCAGGAGACATCGTTCTTTAACCAATCATCACGTCACGAAGATTTGCATTTTTATTCCTTGGCTCGGGTGGTACAGAAAAGTCAAGGCTTGCTTTTGTGATAATTGAGAGTTCATTGAGCCGACGAATCGTTTAATTTCGTAGTCCGAAAATTTCAGATTTAAATTGAGTAGAAGTTTATATGCACAAGTCGATCGTGTATCCGACGCTATGTAATTGCTCCGTAAGATGATGTTGAAATTCGTGATTTTGAAATTTCCTTTCTCTCAGAGAGATGAATCGTCTTGTTTGAATCTAATTGAAGCGACCTTAATCGCGGTATTCACAAATTAGTTTGATCGTTTCACATTTTTACTCTTCCATTTTTCTTTCTCTTATTTTTTTCACTTCACGCCAAAATGATATAGATGCTTGAAACGCAGTTAACGTTTATAGGAGCAAATAAAATGTCAGATTTTCGGGCTTATACAACAGCATATATCTAGGGACGGTAAAAATAAATGGTGAAAAAGCCTATCTTTCAACGATTCGGGATGTACAAGGATTTCTATCAATAAGAATACTGACGCGTATCGCAAGGCAAGGATATGCGCTCATCCGCTCGCGTCTATCAGCCTTGAGCCTCTCCGCAAGGCGGTTGCAACTTGTGGGACGAGAAAAAAGAAAGTTTCGGGTCAGAATGATGCGGAGAAGATTTTTTGCGGTGAAAAATGTCGCAGGATAAACGCCGCATTAAATAACAAAGACGTGGGCAGGAAGGGGGGAATAAAAACAAACTCGGGACCTCTTGAGCTGCTTTTAACCCTTTTTAAAGTGTACGCAGATATAACGACAACGTGTAAATGGGGTATTTCCTGCTAATTCGACAAATTGTGACCCTACTTATTTCTTGTTTCGCTGGAACGTTTTCAATTGATAATGTAGGAATTCTCAAACGCTGTTATTTCTTTCTTTTGTTTGCGTGAAAATATCTTTGAGTTACGAACGTTCAAACCTTTTTATATGCGAACCTTTTTTATATTCTAAAAAAAATTTGCTGACATTTTGTTCTTTATTAGAATCGTCTAGCATCAGTTCCACGACGCAATGATGTTTTTCATATTTTTTCTCTGGTTTGAAAATAATGGATTATCAAAAATTAACGTTCAACGTTTTTAAATATTAGGTAGCATTTTTATACATTTTCAACTTCATAACGAGGCGGTTGAAATCTTTTTTTTTTTTTTTAACGCTTGCAAATCTTGAAGACGTACAAGTTAAAGTGTATCATATTATGATCGATGAAAATCGTGAAAGTGCCTGAAAAATTAATTTAATAAGTAATCAAATATATCACAAGGCTTCCAGCAAATATCCACGAGATAGCGAATGAGATTTTTGTGAATTCAATCAAAATCTTGATAACATGTTGACGTTACTTTTGAGTGATGAAATTCTTTGGAAATGTAATAAGAAATGATAAAGAGAATAATTCCACCTTGTGCACAATTTCAATGTGCCTTTCGTGGAGTGCAAAATGGTTGTGAATTTTTTTCAGAAATCATTGAATCGTTATACTTTGGTTTTCAACAATCCCTAAAAAATTTCATAAAAAAAAAAAGAAAAAAACATTTCATTATGGAACTCATCCTCAAATGATGAAAACAAAAACTTACCTTCGTAAGAGTTGTTCGAAAATTCAAAAAATGGTGGAACTCTGAGAAGGACTGAATGTACGTTTAACTCAAGAGTATTTACGTGAAAATAATTTTTTTTCAATAAATAACGGGTGTCAGAGACGTTTTGAAAAGTTTTAAGAATAATAAAAATGGCGGGGATCAAAATCGGACGATTTGGCAATGAATGCACCATATGTAGATGACATACACGTATCACGAGCGGAAAGGAATGGCATGGTTTGTCTTGAGAAACGGTTGTCGATTTATTTGTAAGAATTGCAAGAAAAATACGAACATTTTCTTTCTTTTTCTTTCTTTACTTCTCGAACTTTTTTTCTTACGATTTTCTTCTTCTCTTATTTTGCTTGTCTTTACAAGGTATTGTGAAACTATGCGACAAGAATCAACCATGATGAACAACTATTTTTACAACAGCGAAGCTATTTTTATTCACAGAATATCCGAATCTTTATGAATAATGTATCAATAACAATATTCGTAACTGTTCAGAATCATCTCCCACTGTAAATGTTGCTATAAACAATTGTGAAAATAGTGTCATTTCGGGGTGACAACTATAGGCTTTTTCTTATCAAACTTTTCCTTCTTTATTTCTATGCCTATTGAAAATCTGTTTAGTTCAAAACATGCAATATTCCGTCTTCTGCGAAACAAATTTTGAAAAATAAGTTATTGCCAAAAGGTTTATAATCGTTCAGGTAATTACTTTCGAAAGTAGAATTTCGACATGCACAAATAAAAAATCGCAATTAATTTTGATACGCTTTAAAGTCACCAATAAAAATGATTAACTTTCGAAAATACTATACAAATGTGACGTGACTACAAGTATAATCAAGGGGGTAGTCTTCTATCCCAATGATGGTTTTAGATGATTTTTTTTCATAGTAATAATTATTTAATAATTTCAAGTTTTTCACACATGAAAGAGAAGATTGTAAAGTAATACGGGATACTTTTTTTTCGTTTTTGATGGTACATCTTGCCGGTATGGCCGCCAAAAGTTACCCCTATTTGAATTTGGCTGACATTTTACAAAAAAAAGAAAAAACTGTTGCACCTATCAAGCTGAAATATTTATGACTTATTCTGCATATATGTATATATAGTTTTAGCCTGAAGTACCATCGAAATCATTTATTAATATTTAATCCATTATTTCACCAATTTAAGTTGACAAAAACAAATAGTAAATTTTAAAAGTCCATCATTTAAAATTTTTTTTTAAACGAACTTACATAATTCTGCTTCAGCCGATAGCAACAAGTGTATTTTTTAATAATCTCTGTTTTTTTCAAATACTTGAAAATTAAGATATCGTTTTAGCCAGATTTGAATAGGGATTTTTTTTCACCATCAAAAACTATCAAAAAAATATTCTCCGACACTTTTTAATTTCCTCTTCCATGTGTAAGAAATTTCAAATTATTAAATAAGTTTTACTATTGTAAAAAAATTATCGAAAAAAGTCATTGAGATTGGAGACTACCCCCTCAATTTCTAGCTCGATTATTTCATAACTTTTGGTAAAATATCAGGGTACAGTTCCTCTTTACAACGAACAGTCTGAAAATCTCGAGAAGCACAATTTACACATTAATATTTTTCTGAATAGCGGACAATATCTTTAGTCCCGAAGATGTCCGCTATTGGGAAGTTTTACTGTACTGCATTTCCTTTTCACTGGTCACGTCAACCTTTGTTTGCAAAATTTTTCTTCAATTCTCTTAGCGATTGAAAAAAATAATCCCGAAAATACAAATCGAGTAATATTTTTCTAAATCTTCCGCATCACGATAAGCTTGCAAAAACCGATGATCAGTTACGAAACAGGTCAGTTTAACATAAGTAAAATACTTTTCGGACGGATGTCTACCACACGAAAGGTTGGTCCGTGTGTATAATTCAGGAATCATTCCCAAATCGACATGCGTAACAAGACGTCAAATCGGTCTCGGACGCCAAGAACTTGGGCTGACAATATTGGAACACGTGTTATTTTGCCAGACTGCAACGTGTTCGGAGAATAAAATAATGACTCAATTCAATCGGCGCGGGGAGAAAGGAAGAGAGATGCATCTGGCCGTCTACTTTGCGATACGCATATAACGATGATGTGTCGAGTCGCAGGGCGTTTCGTCTGACGCAAGCTTGGATGGAGGGAAAGGAATTTCGGTCCATTCTGCTTGGGTCTGATCGATTGTTTCCACTTGATATTTAAGTAGAAATTTAATTTACCGCCGATCAATGGACGTCCTTCTCAAAATACAAGGCATCTCTGCGACGACGAGTAAATATTTTAATTAGAAAATGTGGGAAACTTGGTTTCACGGTGTTTCGAGAAACAGTCGTTGTAATATCATTCTTATGTAGTTAGCTGACTCACTGAATAAAATATTACTGTTTATTTGCACATCTGAAGTTCACCGGGGAACCTGCGTCTCACCTTGCAATGCATCCAGACCACGTTCGCCAATATTCGACGAAGAGACACTCACGATGCAATGCGACGTGATCAGCCACACGGCGGCACTAGTTTAAATACGCTTACACTAAGTAACGTGAGATAGGAACAGGTTGCACTTTTCGAAACGTCTCCTTTCACGAACAAATATAACGGTGGTTGATGAAGTTTGAGGCTTTGACGTAGAATGTATTGTTGCACCAGCATCAGATTGTAACAATAATTACTAGAAAATATAGTGCCGGAAACCATATTCAAAAAGAATATTAGATTTTTTAGTTACAGCTATAAAGCACACTTTCATTTTATACCTAAAACTGTATTTTTCGGATATGGTTGGATCTAATAGTATATTTTTTGAGCAGATAGCAAACTCGGTCTTGTCAGGCTGAGCGTAAGTTTGCAATACGAGTCGTAGGTGAGCCGAAGACGAATATTGCGAATACGCGAGGCGAAAAGATCGTTGACTCCTTGATGAACGCGATTCTTTGTACAGCAAAACTGTACAAGGCGTTTTTTCACGAAGCACGAAATTGAGGCTTTGGTCGCGTAATGTCGGATTTTTTCGCGACAGCGCATGCGCGTAGTGCGGAAAACACCACTTTTAACTCCTGGGGCTTAATAAAGTGGTATTTTCATTAGTTCGCGCATGCGTATTCGCAGACTCACTCAACCGTCATAAAAACGGATACTTTTGTGTACGGAAAACACGCATGAAAAGATGGGTAAAACATGCTCGCGTTATATAAAAATAGTTTAGCGCATAAAAATAGGTGTATAATAACTACAACTAGACATTTTTGAAAAATCAATTATCATTCCAACCTGCGATTCATTCGTTGTTGATTATCTGGGATTAAAAACTTCCCGGTACTCTGTTTTCAGAGAAGAAATGAAGTTATTGTAATCACACCGAAAACAGAAAGTTAAGTTTTTGCGAGATCTCGGCGTTTCAAGATCTACAGAATCATTTCCAACTATTTCAGGATGGATGTTTGTGTGCGTGTGTGCGTGTACGAGCAATTTTTGTGTGCGACGCTATCTCGAGAACGAATTACCAGATTTCAATAAATTTGCTCTCAATCGACGTGGCTTTCGATCGGTTCAGCAATTTTCGAATTATTTAAATGACAAAAGTCCGAAAAATAAAATGAAAATGATGATATCTTGAGAATGGATGAATGGATTTTATTGAAAATTGCAACGTTGGGTTTTTTGGGTAACTGATAACGAATACAAGGTCAGACTTCGAAAATTTGCAATGGTGAATCCGATATAGTGATTCAAAGTCAAAAAAATTGTTTTATTTTCATGTGATATGTTATCTGAGGGCTTTTAAATCCTTGATCATGAATCTGAATTTATACGAAATTCGAATTGGATGATAATATTTTTTTTCCGTGAACTTGGAACCTGCAGTGTAAAAACTGCGAGTTCAAGGACTGGCTAAAGAACCTAAAGCCGCTTGTTTTCAAACTGATTTGGATGCATTTTTTATCAAATCAACGAAGGATTCATTTTCGAAAATCTGGACTCATTCCCAACATTACGATAATTTGTAAGCCATTTCGAATTTCAACGGATGATAATCTGTCCGAAATAATCAGCTTTGGAAATTATGAGCTATACGATGCACATCAATTCGCTAAGCGATGTATAATGTACCTGTCATTTTTCCAATTGTACAAATAGAAAACCGGTACACAAATATGATGAATTATTAAATTGCAGTAACTGTAGTGTTTCGGAATAGAATTCATCTACTTGATTACGTTTTTCAGAATTCCCGAACCTCCACGATCTCATCTCAATTCTCAAATTTTGCCCCAAAGCCTTCAAACTTCTTCATATTAATAATTTTGAACACTTTAAAATCATTTTTTCTTCATTTTTATGTATCGATGTGAGGCATAAAAAAGTCTAAGACTTGGCAAATATTACTTGGTGCCTTAATAAACATTTAAGAGATTTTAGGGGAAAAAATTTAATCGTAATATACCAATTAAGAATTGTTCATAATTCGAATGAGAAAATTCAAGAGTTCTAACATTATTCATTCAATGCAAAAATGTATAAAATTTATACATACAAGTTCGTCTGAAAATTGTTTCAGGAGAATCTCGACATCTCGAAACGTGAAAATCCGAAAATGAAAATCGATACTTGACTTCTTATTTTCCGAGTGATATTATATTAACTATTTCGCAATACCGATGAATATCGATGTAACAAATAAGTTTTTCGGGCATTCAGATCTCCTCATTTCCACATGTGCTTATAAAATTGATCACCTTAGTGTAAATTACAGTATACATTTTTTATCATAGACTCGATTGACCTCTTCTTATTATAAGTAAGCCGATATTCTCTTTTGTTTTCTCAGGCATTCCACTAGTACGTAATATACTACAGCTATTCATTATGATATTTAATCCGAACGTCAGGTTAAGCGCAAAGTCTAATTTTGGCTTCTGGACCTGCAGTCTGAAAAAACTTAGATAAAAAAACGAAACACTTGACGCATCTGTATTTCTGTGTTCAGTTTTCTCAGGCTGTGACGGTATGGAGCACATTTACATGCAGTCCGACCTCTCAATAAGAACGCCCAGCCTACAAGAAAAGGAAGAGAGAGACAGAGTAGCCAGAGCGGGGGGGGGGGGGGGGGGGGTGCTGCTCGATTTCCCGAAAAAACTTGCTTTTGCGGACTTATCGAGAGAACGGACTGTGCTCTCAACTGACAATAAAAATGTGATACACGTTATACAAGGTACAACAAAGTATTAACGAGAGCCTTCTGCAAGAACACGAACCACATGCAGCGTTCTTGCAACGTCTCTACAGACTAGTTTTTCTTGTATTTTAATCAACTTGTCTATTAAGCGCAAAAACAAGTGATTACATCGATGTTTATCAGCATTTCAGGTAATTTTTTTTATTAAAATGTTTTCTGGTTTTATTTTCAATTCAGTTGCGTCATTGAAAAGACTCGTACAAGTACGAAGCATCTAGCAATTGTAGTTGTCTTTGGAAAAAAGAACATACGAATCGGTCTCTTCTGGTTTCTAACCTTTTGATCGACTTGACTGATATTGGATTCGCGACGAATTTCAAATATGTAATATTGGATTCGATCGTTTGTTTTTTCAATTCACTTATGTCATTGAAAAAACTCGTCCTAAGTACGAAGCATTCAGCAATTATAGTTATCTTCGGAAAAAAGATCGTTACAAATCTGTCTCTCCTGGCTTCTGACTTTTCGATTAACTCCACTAATATTGGATTCAATAATTGGGCCCTCGTAACGCGTATTGAACCGAAGTGGCCAACCTTAGCTTTATCACCATCAGTTCTACCCAGGATCTATAACTTAAGCCGAGTCAGCGACGATTGGCTTATCGAATGAAGATATGCGTTATCATAAATTGGTCCGAATCATATTCCGTACGATATCAATTGCCGATAGTTTTCCCGATTTATCGTTAGTACGTCGAGAGTCGTCGTCTCGACTCGATCGAGTCTCGTCACGTTAATCCACGAACTGTCCGTTTGCTCGTCCTTTTCGTCATCATGCCTGCAGCATTGTGAGTAGACAGATCGGTTCGGGCACGTGTTTTTATTGATGTTTAAAGACGAATGGGCGAAAACTGTTAAAAAATCTCGAACACTGTTGCTTGTACGAATAAAGGTGAACGTGTGGATGATTTCGGTTGAATGCAGATAACAAGAATCCGAGACAACGTTTCACGATCAGGACGTTCGACATGATTTAACTCTGCTGTTTGTCATCCGATTCTAATTTTTTTGGGTTCATTTTGTTCACCATAGAAACCTCGATAAATTGGGAAAAAAAAATTTTACAAGGAAGTTTTTATCAAGTGGATGAATGTATATTTAAGTAAGTGCGGTGGGACAGGTGTTCGCCAAAAATTCCGTTTGTACGTTATAACTCTGCTGTAATCCGAGATTTTTTGTAACATACATTTTATATTTTTTATGGGACCCTAAAACATTAGAATCTGATTAAAAATCGCATATACAAAATTTTTTTTTTTTTTTTTTTTTTTTATAGACGCTTCTTTTTTAAAGTTAGTTCGAAACTTTGCCAGAAAAAAACGATCATTGTATTAGAAGGTGATCCGGAAAAAATTTAACTTGGAGTATGTCGATAATTATTAGAATTTCGTGTATTTATTTTTAATTAATTTAAATTAAGAACATTTTATTCAAGTAGATATGAATTACGTTGGTAAACAACTTTTACAACACTGATACAATTGTTCGACTTGATTGAATAAGTTCAATATTTATTCGTAAGTAATCGATCATTTTCCATTCCATTATCAACCAAATTTTCCACCTCCAAAGGAACGACTTTGAATTAATGTACCTCTCCACTTTCAAACTGAACGTGCAATTCAATCAATGGTTGAAAAGGATGTTGATACTTCTCATACCACGTATAGTAATGAAATTCCAAAAATTCGTCAAATTTCATCTCATACAATTATAATTTGATTTTCTTCATCTATTTTTGTTATCTTACCAGTTATTGCTCTTTCACTCATGAACTGAAGATGCTTTTTTTTTATCAAATTTAGGTTGATCATTCAATTTTTCCAATTCTAATTATTCTTTGAATTTTGAAGGACATTGACTTTGAAATACGTTGTTACTCGGGCACTTTCAGAAACTTATACGTAACTCCTCATTCAGATTAGTACGTATTTGGTGGAGCTGTGTCGTTTGTAATGCGAAGAAAAGCACAATAATTCAAAATTTTTATCAAAATTTGGGTGGTTACAAAGAAATCGACTTTTTTTCGAATTTACACGTTTATTAGTTGTAGGAAGAGGGAATAAGACGGCTGTTATAATTTGAGCCCTCAATGTTAATATTTAGTGGTTCCTGAACGCAATTTTCCATTTTCCATTTAATTAACACGTGACAATAATTTTAATTACTTCTGAATTTTGTAGCTCAGTAACAAAGCAATGTACATAAATGTCCGAATAACGTTTTTGTAGGGAATTCAATGTTCTACAAAAAAAGGTGTTCATAATTTTTTGATAACTCAACTTTTTTCAAGTTATTCAACGTTAAAGTTGAAATCATGTAAAAATTTGCTCTTTTCAAGATCAGGAGTCGAAATACTAGACTTATAACAAGATGTTGTGGGTTTTTTTCTGTAAAGCATTTCAATCGCTATATAAAGTCATTCCACCAATTTTCAACCTAAGAAAATTTATTTTGTAACTCTTACAAGTAATAATACGTAAGAAATGTAGTTCCACTTTGAAAGCATCTATTTTTTCAGCTAAAGATGAATTTGTTTTATCGTTAGTTGAAAATTAATCAAATGACATGACTTTATAGCGACTGAGATGCTTTACAGAAAAAATTTCAAAATATTTTGTGATAATTCTGGTATATTCGCTGTTAATTTTACAAAAAGTACATTTTTACATAATTTCAACTTTGACTTTGAAGAACTTTCGAAAAGTTGAGAAATCAAAACATTGTAACAGACTTTTTGAGTAGAGCATTGACTTCCTACAAAAATATGTATCGGAAATTTATGTATGAACATACATTGCCCGGTTACCGCTTTACAAAATTCAGAAATAACTAAAATTATTGTCGCGTGTTGATTAAATAAAAAATGAAAAATTACGTTCAAAAACCACTAAATATTAACATTAAGGGCTAAAATTATAACAGGCGTTTTATTTCCTCTTCCTACAACTATTAAATGTGTGAATTTGAAAAGAAAAGGATCGATATTTTCAGACCACCATAATCAACATCCGTCAGTAATGAAATAATACATCGTGTCTGTACAAGTGCGGAAAGTAGGCGATTTCCGATGAGTGTAAAGTTTGCGGCATGAAAGCAGCAGGTGAGCGCTGTAATAACACAAGTCAGATATCGTCCATCCAAATGTGTGACACACACTATTTTTTACAATACCCATAAAGGAAAGTTCGATTTGAGAAGCATCGAAGGTCTCACTGACAGCGCATAAAATTAAGGTTGAGTAATTTAGGTTCAATGACACAGTGCGTAAAATGAGTTATTCGATAACGCGCATGTCCCAAAGAAGGCCCTCTAGTGTAAAATATAGCATTTCAATTGAGCGCATGCGCCAACGTTGTTTTCCCGCATTGTCCTGCAATGAAGCACTTTAAGCACGCATCGCATACTTTGAAAATCGAACTTCCCTAGCAGGTGTTGGAAAATAAATATTTCACAACTATGATAGTTTTGTCTGAGTTCAATGGCCGACGTCGCAGTAAACGTCGGCTCACGTTGAAACTACCTTTCGCGCACGAATTCAGGTCAAGAACACGAAGGTGCGTTCCATGTTTCGAAATAACGAAAGGTGAATGCTCATCAGTTCAATATAAAGTATCTCGTTTATCATACGTGGATTTCATTTAGAACTTGTAGCGATGGCTGCAATATATTTCTTCTCTGTTCAGTGAAAGATGTCATTATTGTTTTTCTTTTTTCATCCGAAAGTTTCTTCTTTTCAAATTAACTGTGACGTTGCCATTATTTATAAATCTTCTCACACAACAGATAGTATTTCACAAATATCGGGTGATTTCAAAGAATTTCAAATTCTTCATGTACGTTCCGAAGATTCGACCGGACGTGAGAAGATTTAACGCGTCTTCAATAACATGCGTATATGTCAAGTATTACATATTTTGAGATTGGAAAACTTGAGCCAAACGTTTTCAGAAACGTCAAATTTCAAAGAAATTTCATGTCATAATTCTTAACGGTCTCATTGAATTTCGAATATATCATGAGATTTCAAAAAATTTCATAATATTCCAGACCATTTCGGAAGAATTGACAAAATGTTAAATAATTACAAATATTCTTTTGACTGATGTATATCAGGAAGTTTCGAATGAAACAATTGACCTCTCCATTTTAGAGTACGTTATGTGTATAATACAATACATTTTTACTTATATTTTAATTTCCATTTGCGTGTGTATCAGCAAACAGACGACGCGTATCGACTCAACTTGGACAAGCCCCAAGGGGACAGTATAATTAATGTAAATTTTTCAACACGACGTGTATGAAACATTCCGACTGTGCCATAACCCGGTACACCGGTCGCTAATTTTACCGAAACATTAATGTGAATATTAATAAACAGATTTGTTTGGGTACATATGGTACACGCCTCATTGCCTCTAGCTATTTGAGAAATATCAAGTACCCTTCGTTTGAACACTCAAAAGTATGCGAAGATACATGGTTTATTCAGAGAGGATTTATGATCGTGTATTCATCGTGAAACGAAATTGACGAACACGCCATCTGTTCAGAGTCGATCCGAATCATAGTCACCTCAGACACTGACAACGGCTCGCTTCTCTCCTTTGGATTCCATAATAATATAACTACTCTTTTTGGACTTACAAATCCCACGAGAAATGTGCGACCAAGAGTGCCAATAAGGTTTATACTGACTCGAATTTTGTAAGTGTCCTCAAAAATTCGAAGAACCTACTTTTGTACAGGGTCAAGAAATAATTTCGGTTTTGGTGTTTATAGATGTGGCATGGCTTTACAATGACCCTTTTTTATTATTAATTTTATATTGGACCTATACTACTTTCAAGGATAGCCCACTGATTACAAAGGTCACCAAAAAAAAAAAAAATAATGACAAATAAGTCTTGAAGTTTTTGGTTGATAGTATAAGCAGCAGGTAGCAGCACCTTCAAATTAACAAAAAACTTTATCAGATAAAATTGTTCTTTCTTTTATTAATTGGAAAAAATCAAAATTCGACATTTAGAATCCAGACTCAAAATTCGTGTCGACCGGTGTTATTGGCTCATTTTAACATAAGTTTTGTATTCGCTTGGTCCGAAATTTTTACTCTGTTGAGAGGATATTGTGAATTGATGTCGAGTTGAAATTCTACGAGAAATTTCAACAGATACAAAAGAGTCGAAATGTAATTGAATAATATTGGTTTTGATGATTTTTCAGGGGAATCGCAAGGAAAAGTTGCAAAAATTGATCTAAATCCGTATTTCCATTTTAAAACATTTATCTTTTAAAAATATGTCCAAGAGTCAACAACTTCTCAATTTTTCCTAAATTTAGATGTTTTTTTTTCAATTCTCTGCAAGCCTCTCATATATTATGAAATTCATACATTGAATATTATATTTCGTCAGGAGTCTTTCAATATTATCCTCGTCAACACATTACTTCAGTTTTTCGGAGGATCTCTGAGTTTCTTGGTGATTTTACCGAACATTAAAATGACTCACAATTATTATACATAGATGCCTGCCTGCAAGATTCTTCAGTTTGAAAAATTTTAATTCACAAACAAACAATTTGCGTCGAGTTGCAAGAAGTAGTATGTCTGGAAAAAAGTTGTCTTAGAGTAAAAAAAAAAAAAAAAAAACAAGTTGAAGTATTTCAAACCGTGTACGAAATTATATTAAAAATTCTACCCACGTATCCCTACACATGGTTTTATTACGTCGGAACGAGGAAAGATGTATCCGAAAATTAATACGTTCCGCGTCAAAAAATATTGCACGTAATACAAGGTAGAGAAAAGACGTCTTTCAAATTTTGAAATATTTCATGTTTAATATTATCGAGGTGAAATGTGTCGGTAATCTATTTTAAAGGGTCGGAAAAGTATCGTGATTCATGAGCCTTATTTGATAACCTTATACACGATATCAAATAACCAGAATTGATCGTCTGGATGAAGGAAATATCGGTGAAACCACGGTAGGGTTCTACGTGGAATATATATTCACAGTTTGATGCAAGCGTCTGACATCCACCTCGCATATTATATTATGTCCAGAAAAAAAGCATTCGTTGGCTCAGAAAAAAGCGTGGAGAAACGTTTTCAACTCTATGTTGAGAATAGTTTATCAAGCTTAGACCGCAATCTTTACTCTTCCCTCAAGCAAAATAATCTGCGAACTCACGGTGTGAGAAACTATTTTTAAGAATGTTCTATCGTACCCAGTGTAGGAATTAATTCGAATGACGTCATTAAAGTTGTTCAACAGTTTTCAGACTTGATACGCATCGGACTTAGGATGAAACTATAAATGCAGCGATACGATTGAATATTGGAGCTGCTGCGAGAACGAGGATCGAAAGGTTGAACTCTTGTCTTTTGCAAATACATTCATACGATAGGACATATTAGACATTCAAGGAGATTCGAAACTATCACGTTGCATGTGTTCTGTCAATAACTCACTTAACTCGTCCACCTGAAAACGAAAATATTGACTCAAAATGCCTTTATTTATAAATGTAGCGACACGATTGAATATTGGAGCTGCTGCGAGAACGAGGATCGAAAGGTTGAACGCTTGTCTTTTGCAAATACATTCATACGATAGGATATATAAGATATTCAAGGAGATTCGAAACTATCACGTTGCATGTGTTCTGTCAATAACTCACTTAACTCGTCCACCTGAAAATGAAAATATTGACTCAAAATGCCTTTATTTGAGTAAAGAAAGAGTCTGTGGACGATTTTGACATATTTTGGACACGTTTCAAAGATTGACTTTCTTTCAAAATTTTCGTTTTTCTCCCAACTG
Source organism: Neodiprion fabricii (assembly GCF_021155785.1). Lineage (NCBI taxonomy): Eukaryota > Metazoa > Arthropoda > Insecta > Hymenoptera > Diprionidae > Neodiprion > Neodiprion fabricii. Next base: position 21,502,431 of record NC_060239.1, read on the forward strand.
AAAATGATTCTACAAAATGATTAGCGGAAATCAATTTGCCAATAAATTTTACCTCTATACAATATACTTGACAATTATTTAATATTCAGTACATCTCGAGAATATCGTAGAAAACGAAAATCAAGATTGTGCATTATGGTGTACGAAAAAGCGAATCGGTTAATTATTTGCATTTTTTGACACAACGCCTGTCTTTGTTAGCCAACTGACGGGTACGATCCGATATTCATTAACGATACACGTGTACATATTAGATACATATTTGTTCCTTTTCGTCATCAGTCCAAGTACATACGGAATATTTAGCGCAATAGTTGACTAAGTGATGTGTTAATCGTAAATAAACTTCCTTGACCTTTAGAACGAGGGATAATATTTGCGTTGCATTTTGCGTATGCTATTCTTGTCGTTAAACGTTCCGTGTGACTAAAAAAACTTGAAAAAAATAAAAGAAACGAAATCAACTATTTCAAGATGGAAGAGAGGGGAGGAAAACTACGTGTGGTCGAACGGTCACGTAAATTCGCCTTGTAATCGATCTTTCGACTCTTCTTTTTTCTACCAGTATCGTTTTCTGACGTCGTGTAATTTTTACAAATTCAATTTATATACCTAGAATCTATGTAGCAATCTGCCTGTGCGATGCGCTTTATCCGGTTTGCAGATAATTCTGTTCTACTTCCATATCTCCCCAAAAAGCACTTCCGGTCCGAAAACCTTTCAACAAGTACGTTAGAAGTGTGTTTATTACCTTGAAAAATATCTTCTCTGATCAGAAATGTATGCATATAATCACCCTATACAAATAAGAATCAAATCACATACTACTGAAAAGTACATGTCTTTTTTGTGTTTTATTCAAACTTAATTCTCATTCGAAGTTGGATAAGTTTAAAGTCAATCTGACCCCAGTGTGGTAGCAGTGTGGTTCCAGAGAGATGTGGACGCTGAGGGTCAAGTCTCCATCATGCTTTTATTGTGAATTATCAGACATGTACTTTGCAATATTATGCTATTTGAATATTTTGTTTTTTACGAGATTATTGTAGACATACATTTTTGAGAGTAATGGCCATATTTTTAATGTATTTGACGAAAGGTTTTTGCACAAGAGGTTCTTTTTGGGGGAATATCACTCTTTCTTGTACAAATTTATTTCTTGCTCGTTCTCATGTATAAACTACCTTTGGTAGAAATTTATAACTTCAAAATGCAGAGAATTATTTTGGAACAAAATCATGGCTATTTTCAGACAGTTTCATCGCAGCATCTAGTTGGTTCAAAGGTGCTATAAATCGTCAAACCAAGTTTACCCGATTGCATGGGCATAAACTTAAGCTTCGCAAGACTACTAGCTCTGCATCTAGCCTTATCCAGAGCTTCACTGTTCATGAAATAAATTTGAAGTAGTCTAATAATTATTCTTAATTTGCATATTTTTACTTACTTCTGAACTTATGAATATGAAACACATGAACGTAATTTCATTTCATCAACATCGAATTAAATTTTTTATTGAAGTTTATCGATCGAAACTCCAGGTAAATCTTGTTTGTGAATCATGCACTATGAAATAACATATCAATCTGACGAACTTTCACTTCGAAGCGACCAACATTTAATTACATGGAAATCAGCAGACATGAAACTTTGCTATTAAATTGGTATCACTATAATTTTGCCGAAAGACGCGTCTTCAAATTCTGAATAGGTAAAAGTTTTGAGTCTTCCTAAAGCGATATTATAAAACTACTTTTTATGCACCATAAAGTTGTAGGAAGAAATCTGTGGAGAAATTCTACGATGATGATTGAAGAGGCCACTCGCTTTCAAATCATCAACGATATTCACGAGTGATATCCCGGTGATTTCCAATATTGAAAAATAGTTTGAATTCCACTAGTCTTCGAGTGGTATTCACATGTAAAAAACTAGCTATCTGTGCGCACATCACAGCAATGCTACTGGAGTCGAAGCTTTCAGAGTCTAAATTATGGAAACAATGTTTTAATGTTCAGATCAGACAGGAAAAAGAGATTACGTAGGACAGAATACTATACATTTTTTACGCGCTTTCACTCGTAGTTATGACTCGAAGAATATATCAAACCATGAGTAGTGTTTAAGTAATAATCTGCCGATCTTATATCTTACATTGTGTCGCAAAAAAATTTCCAACCCCTATGATGATAAATGAATGAACAGAAACCGTACAAGAACAGACCTGAGACTAGCTTGCACAAAATATAATACAATCAACCTTGGAGACACCAAGACCAGCAAATACTTTCAGCTCCGGCGGAATCTTCGTTTGTATTAAAAAACTTTGCCACCATGTACGCATCAATTTTTGGCACGTTGTTTGAGGTCGCCTATTGGAAACCAATGCCGGTCATAATTTCGCGAAAACACTACTTATGCGAAGATACAAACAAGAATTACAGATAGATTGGGATCGCGTGTAAACACCACGGGCCAAACTACCATCGTGCCTCTGGGACGAGCTGGGAGAATTTATAAAAAATTCTAAATGCGACCGATCAGCTTCTCCTCAGGGCTATCGAGATTTCCGCCACGAAATAGAGTTCAAGACCTTCTACTTCATAGAAATCCCAGAGAATCCTTATACCACGGATCAAAAAGCGGGATCTTCTAAGGTTGACAACCGTATTTGCCACTAATTGCATATCTTTGGACACCAAAAAGTGTGTGTCACGTATGTAGTCTTGAGAATTGAAAGTCGATAAAAACGACCCGACAATTTTAGCAATGTTGGAAATCTTATAAGTGGTATATTTCGGTTCACCGTGCATCGATCGTATCGATTTAGAGCCCAACTTAAAGCTCTAAAGATCTGTAAGCGTGTGACACTTGTCAAGTGTCGAATTTCATCGTGAGAGGGAAGCGATGTCTGATAATATTTTTGTCGGGCAGGCCAAAAGCTTTTCATCGCGGTGAAAGATAGTGCGTCGGCTCCACTCGCGTTCATGTTTTTTTCAATGAACATGACGCGATTTATTAAGTAATCCCTCGTAATCACTCTATAAAATCCGAGTAATCACGAAACACTTGATCATTGGTTCAATTTTTACTCCGGTAAAACACTTTTCGGAGTTGACGCGTTTTGCTTGTTCAAATCTTGATCTTTGATCTCGTGACGTTGCCTGTCCGTTTCAGTGTGATTCTGGCACTTTTTACCAACCGTTTTACATATCGTCACATCTTTTTTTGCAATTTGCAAAACGCAGGTTCTGAGGGTGTTACGGAGGGTGTGCCGTGGAGGAAGATAGGGAGGGGGAAAAATGAAAATGGCCGGGGTTAGCAGGGGCTACTCTCCGTGATGAAAAGGAACGATTTCAACACAAAGAGAACAGCTTACCAAAAATGTACTCGTATTTATAGGGAGAAAAAAATGCATACATCTGGTTACTTTGTCGCCTCGAAATAAGGAAATTTCTTTTTCTTCGCCGCAGAGTAAATAATTGCATACATTATCCCTACGCGTCAAGGAAAATTGCCTGCACCATTACCAGCTGAAGGAAACAGGTGGTGCTTCTTTCACGGTTGGCCGTTGAATGGCATAAGCCGCAGTGCAACTAATGGTATAAAATGTAAATACAAGTAAACAGTTGCTTCTATGTGTGCCTTACGTAACTTCCGTCGTTTTGCGTATAATGTACGTAATAGCGTATCCGTCCTATAGATATACATACGTGTAAGGCGATTCTACTCCCAAAGTACATCAGCGGCAGGACTGATGGGTCAAATTTGTCAGCGACATTCTCAAATTATGTACGTAGGCAAACTAGAGACAAGAATTATTGTTAGAGTTGGTAGTGTTTTGTTTGGCAGCAACACTTTCCTTTTCTTTCAGACTTGAAAACTTCTTGTAAATAGAAAGAAAAACAAAAAGTATCCAGCTGGAAGGGTATCCCTTAAATTCACTTTTGAAAGGTCGCTCTTGGAACTCAAAGTCTTCCCATTTGAATATAATGAGCAAAATGTCATTTCTTTTTTTTTATTATTTTACTTGTTACGACTTGGCCGCCGCATTTAATGATACAGACTTGATCTCGAAAACGGTTTCTAGAAAATTTGATTTTCTACTGAAATGCCATGTGAATTTTTGCTGTACCGTCAATAGTTCAGTCATTAAAAACGGCTTAAAATGAATTTTTACTGTACAAAAAACTTTCGAGTCGAGTCTTATAACTTCCGAACCGTTTGGACCACGGCTTTTGGTCATTGAACACGTTCGCAGAAAATTAAATTCTCTACAAAATGCTTCCAGGATTAATTTCGTATAATTAAAGCCGGCTGAATGTTAACAAGTTAAAAAAAATTCCATCTTATTCGTACTATTTAATTTGAAAAACCACAAGTTCAGAGCGTGACCTATTCAAATTATATTTTTTCCAAACGAGAGGGAGGGATTACTGAAAAAACATTTTAATAATTTGATAACTATTTTTGTTCCCAACTCAACTATAATGTTCACTTTTTTGACTTGAAAATCGGGACGAAAATGGAATCTTATTCCCTCTTCACCTTTTACCGGGTGGGGGTCAAAATCCGAAATTTTCGAGATACCAATTTTAAAATATAAAGAATCAGTGTACTGAAATTGAAATTTCCGATAAATCACCTAGTAGAATAAATATTTTCCCGATAGTTGATATAATCGAACGATCTTTTATCCGTAAAAGTACTTTCAGAACAGTCGACATTCCGAAATAAAAGTACTGAAATTAAAAATTGCGAGAGGATAATAGCTGAAAAAAGAAAAAAATTATCTGTCGAAAGTCAAAGTTCAGAAGAAATAGAATCTCGATTTGCAAAATGCAGAAGGAACAGAATCCCGAACGGACGGGAATTCGGAATTTGTGAAACTCGTCTACAGATTATCTCATTGTATTAGACAATCGTCTGTGCCATCGGAGAACAAAAGGAAAAAAAGGAATAGGTGACATATTTTTAATAACATTTAAACAGCACATCTCCTTCCCCATATATTCAATATTTTTGCGTTCTCAATTTTTATTTTTCTACAAGACAATTTTTCGTATTTACGCTCTTCCTACGTTTTTAACCGTCGGTAACTTTACTTTCGGAATTTCGTCCGGTCGACTTTTTGATCTTTTGCACTTTTGTACGCCACCTCTCTTTCCCCTCATCCGTGGGAAAAAAATAGCACTTTTCTACCGCATTTGCGGAAAATATGACCTTACATTTCACGCAAAATATGTTTCCAGTTTTTTTGGTTTCCACCCCTTCTTTTCCATTTTGACGCACACCTGTCTGTGTTATTATACAATTTCAATTATATTATAGTTGTCTGACTGATAGATCGCACTTACAAATACATGGGAAACACTTCTAAGTCAATAATGTGACATTATGACCAGAGTTGAGTTGGAAATAAAGTTCTGTACGTAACGTAGGAATAAAAGTCGATTATTTCCTTGCTACGTAAGGTACTATTATACCTTCCTTAGAAGTAGATGAGTAGTTAATTCCTACAACTATGATATACTTCAGTTGTGAGAAAATTTTCATCATTCTTTAACTGGATTGTATTTTTTCCTCCACTTTGTGAATTGAAAAAATGAAATTGTTCCTTCGTATTGTATTTTCATGTATAAAATAACCAATCTAAAGGACGATTGGACCAGGGTGAAGAAAACCAAAAAAAAAATTTATTCCAGCGTGAAATTGCTTGTAACGTTACACTGCAGTAACGAGAAATTAATACGAAGCTATTTGAATCACTGCTACCTGTTCCCGACAGTCTGCAATTGTCTTTGATCACCGAACTGGTACATCAAATGAGTGCATGGTGGTTAATTTAAATTAAATTCATTTAACTGTATTGCTCAAGTTGCAATACCGTGCAGAGTGCGTATTTTCAATCAATATACCACCGGTAGGCTTTACTACGTTATGGTGTCGGTCGTTTCAGCCCAGTGTAGAAAATTACTTATCAGCGAATAACGAACGGTGGGATAAACGAAAACTGCTCTCCACCAAGGGCTTGACTTTAATTATGATCGTGAGCACTTTGAGATGCTCGACACTTCCGATTCTACTGTACAATTATTCAGGAAAGGCTTCACCGGCAGATACAAATGCCGTGTAAACGCCGAGGAGCAGGAAAGCCTTACGGAAATTGTACGTCATATCATCGTTCTCCGTTTCTCTACCAACCATTTAAATTCATTGCTGCAATTGTTCTCTCGTCTTGTCTGTGAACGGCAATTTAACGCGGGGCTATATTATAACGAGTTGCTGCTCTTTACAGAAATATTTCGCACGAATTTCGAGTTGTTCAGTCTGTCGGAGCTTGAATTTTGTTGAAAAAAAATGTCATTTTCTCCAAATTGTCTGAATTATTAGTTGAATAGAAATTTCAATCTTGGACAAATATTTCATGATTCTGTTACTCCTTTAAAAAAAAAAAAAAAAAAAATTAGTGAAACTACCAAATATAGCGACCGAAATGTTTCGTTGATTCAAATAAATGTGGTTTCACTGAATAACCTCAAATATTGTCCTCAACACTTTCGTTGAATCAAATTACATTTACTCTCATCAACTTTGGTGAAGTCAACAAATCCTTCGTTTGATCGAATAACTCAAAACATGAGAAGATGCGTCATCACTCCTCCAAGTAGTAAGTTATTAACTTCAAAGATCGCTCTTACTGGACTTTGCAATGTCAAATTTTCATATTTTCAAATCTAGAACTTTAACCACCGCCACTTTTGCAATTAAAATTTTCCGAGTAAGAATAATAAGATTTTTCCTTTCAAGCACAAATAACGGTCTTCGGTATTGAAGCTTATTCTTCGTAACCAGTTCCGGTGTTGTTAGTATTTGTCATTCGTCAATTCGTAAGTGACGAATCTTTCCAGCATGCGATATATTTCAAGAACTTTGATAAAATTTGATTGGTTTCTAGATTTGCAAACTCGTTTCAAGTTTCCATCGAATACGAGACCCGGTATGTTGTTATTGATTCTCACGCCCATCTGTTAACCGCCATTCGACTCTGCGTTTATGCGAAACTGAAACCAACCGGTAACATATAACTGATTTATTTCGAATGTAACCTCGGAAGTCCGCCTGTAATTTATACCTAAATCCTCTCATTCATATGCAGTTTCAAAGTACCTACTTTATTATACCTAATTTCAAGGCTTTCATTAGACTTTTTGAAATCTGGGCTTACGCAGACCAATTTCAATGGCTCCGTTGCAAACAGCCATTTACAACCTTTGGGCGAGGGTCGCAACAATAAATCAGTCCTCCTCAATCGCCTCCCGACCTCTGTTAACGGTACTTCAAACTTCGACAGAAGGATGATGGATGGTGAAACCAGACCTAATTCAATGTCCGTTCGGATAGTCGTAAACGCCGATGATAAAGTCCGGGTAGATGGGATTAATGTGGGAACTACGCTGCGTAAACTGCATCTTCGATTCAATTTGGTACATGACTCATCGTCAGTTTACAAATAACAATAATTTCAGATTCGTAAAGGTAAATTTTTCCTGTCTACATTTTGCGCAAATCACGAACACTAGTTTCAAATAAATACCTAGTTTCGGTTCACAATCAGTTATGTTGTACCATGTTAGACATTTTGATTTATGTAATATTTAACATGATTGACGTTTGAAAAATTTCACCGCATACTTCAGAGCTCCATTGGCTGATTTCTCGACATTGAACTTGAACTCAAATTACGTCATTTTTTCGATCGTTCGTCACATCCCACGGAATGGTTGTTCGGAATTACACGTCTCTGTGCTCTTACGTATCTTTGCGTCAAATTGAATGATTTTTACCTTCATTTGATTTTGTTTTTCTCAATCTCTCATCAGTGAGCACGTCCAAATATATCGTTTGTGTGATGTAAAACTCTGGCACAGTCTAACAAATTTATTTTTTACGTAGCAGACACACGTGTGAGTTACGCTTTGGTCGAGCAGGTTACACTTTTTATGCTCAAGATGTGAGAGGCGTCGAAATGACTTTGAAACACCACAATCAAGGCCGTACATATTGCGAATAAATACCGTATTCACATTTATGAGAAAACAGATGGACGGATGATTTTATAAAGTAATATGCAAAATTGTGTGACAGTGTTATTCAAGCTGTCGATCTTTTTTGTTCAAATGATATATAGACTTTTTTCGTGAAGATTGAGAAAATCAAATAATTGCAATCGAGCCGAGGATCGAATTGACATCTCAACTACAGATTATTTTAGTATGACTGTAATAAGACCGGTAACCAACGACTATTTAATTTAATTAGAACAAGTCTCAGAAAGCTTGAGTTTAATTCAATGTTGCAGATGATTTTAAAAACTTTATATAGTTGGACTCGGCAAAAGTTGAATTTATTTTCTTGTCGGCCTGTCAAGAGCTTAAAAAAGTAGAATTGAAACATTTTAAGCAAAACGTGATTAAACCAGTGTCCTATCTTATTGTCGCAAAAATTTGGTAACCGAAATTCAATGCCGAAAGCCCTACTTCGAACAATATTCGACAGATCATATTATACCAGGTTTTTTTTAATAATCTAAAAGCATACCGTTTATTCAAATTTGACGAATTGTAACTGATTTTAGTCTTGAAACGAATTCTCGATGAATCGCCTCGCATAGATTTTATATGATAACATAGAATCCTTACAAGTGGTAAACTCGTGATTCATTAAAAACTAACCAAACAACAAAATAAACTTTAAATCACTGGAATCAGAAGAACGTCAAGACTTTTTTGGATGAATAACATAATATATGTATAAAGTTATTGACAATTAAGTTTATTTTCGACTCAAATTAACAGTTTTTCAATTTTTCAACTCCAGCTGCATATCAAATTCATTTCGAACTGTTGAAGCTAATTGTAAGCGACTCAACCATTTACCGATTTAATTTCTGATATCATATCGACTTTTCGTACAAGAATTATGCATCAATCATCCGTCGCACAGGGACGCTCTTTATATTCTTTATCTATAAATATCGGAACGTACTTATACAGAATCGTTACTCGATTGCGGATAATGTAATGACCAACCCTCATTCGATAGATTGGTTATGCCAACCTACTCTGAGAATGCTTATACAAGTAACTGATCAGCAAAGTTACGTTCAATATCAATCGACTGCCAATCAGGAACGATGATTGTTCTAATTCGCCTTGATATCCAACGTCAGCACTTGCAATTCGAGTCTGAAGGTTTGATACTGATTCAAAAATCACAAGTATACCGATCGATCAACTGGTACTATCGAGGGATTTAACAACGGTCGATTATTCCATGTTATACAGCCACGATTTTTGTTATCCACCCTGAACAACACCATGGATTTTTATTACAACTTCTGGCCAGCCTGCAGCAGCATCAGAAAGTCGATGCTTGATCAGGTTACTTCGATATATTTGTAGCTCAGAAATTTCAATTCGTCTTTTGAAAAAACTGGCCGAACCTGGACAAACAGGATTTCAAGGTTGTACTACTTTTTTCATCGTCAATATAAGCAACAGATCTAGCATTGTTATTATCTTTTGATGAAAAATATATTTATCCTGAATATTATCGTTCTCCGAATATTTTTTGTCAAATTTTAATTCGTGTATCTACGTGTACTGGAGGATGATAGCAGGAAAGTTTAATAGGAAATAAATTTCTGCTCTTCGTATGTTCATAAAGCGTAAGAGTATGACGAAGTAATTAATTGTATATTTTCATTTTCAATGAAAACGGTAATTCCGATAATTATATGCAATTTAACTTTGCTATCTTTATTACTTATTATATATTTCAGCATATCTCGCATGCTTGAATTTTATTGCCAACGGGAAAAGAATTAAACGCATGACCAAATTATTTTTATCGGAATGGCTGAAATATGTATAAGAAAAAACAAAAAAAAAAACAATAAATAAATAAGAAAAAAAAAAAAACGGAAACGATGTCAAAATATTTCTTGTAATAAAAATCAGATGAAATGAGATTTCGTGTGTACGAGATTCCTTGAAGTTGCTATGAAATATGATCGAGTAATCGTCGCTACTTCCTACCGCATAAAGTACACATTTTTACTGATCGCAGCTATGCAAATGGAACTTAAATTTTTTGCCTATAAAATTCTGTAATTTATCGCAAAATGATCTCACTTACCAATCGTTTCATTTAATATTAATCACGTACCTGATAACGACCACAGCGCATATCCGAATATAAATTTGTAAATATTATAACTTGTTAGACTTGTCGGGTACTGATAATAATTGACGTCATGCTTTCATGCGTTTTGAGCCGCCACTTTCTTGTTTCTCATTTTTTATGTTGATCACTCGTTCCCGCCTTCCGCACGACAAATGGTCGGTCCTGCTTTGTTACGATTTCAAGTATTAGAGACAATTAGTATTTTAGTTAATAAATAAATAAAAAACGCCTCTTACGAAAAGTATCACGATTCAGATTTCTTCCGGAAAACTAGCATGTTATGGTTTACACCGCAAAATTTCGCGATAGTTTTTGCGGCAATAATTTAAACGCGCTAGTTCTCGTGGTGAAAGCCGAACATGATAGTTCTTGTAAAAAGCCGAAGCGTGCTGGCTTTCGTAAGAGATCTGAAACATGCTACTTTTCGTAAGAGACGTCGTTACGTCACTCAAGAAGCCAGACAGAGCATAAATATGCCTTTATGGTTTTTTCGCAAGCGCTTGTCGGATTTCTTCCTCCTTTGCGGTGTTGATTTCTTTTGACAGTGACAGCTGGCTGAATCCATCTCAAATCATGCAGGCTAATGGAGGTCATATTCCATAATTGATCGTAACTTAAGTATCTTCTTTCTTGCCCAAGATAAGCGGACACGTATATTTTATTATTACCCGGATAAATTTCTCTCGCCCGATAACGATTTTTTAAGATTTGAAGGTGAATGTGGGGCTTTCTGATATTCAACGTGTAATTTCCGCAAAATAACCGCCAATTTCGCAATGCTGGAGTTTTTCTGAAAATTTTTGTTTCGCACAAGTAGAATCTCATATTTCGTCGAATCAGATATCAAAATCCAAAAAATTTACAAAATCGCAAAAAATATAACAATTTGAAGATGAGAAAAAAAAATGTATTTTTTTCTGACATAGCCCAGTTTCGTGATCGCCGAAGATTCGGTATATTTTGGTAAAGAGAAGGTCTCCTCCGTTGAATATAACTCAATTCTTCATTTCCCTGTAGATGAGAATTACTGCAAAAATAATATAATATCAGTTTTTGGATTTCGTAAAGGAATGTTTTTGAGCAAACACGAGAAGCTTACATTGATTATCAAATTACAGAGAAAAGAATAACAACCAATGTTTCATTTTGCAGAATCGGAAAGAATAGTAGAATAAAATAATCTTATCGATCAGATTAGGCTTCTCGTGTTTGCTCAAAAATATTCCTTTGCAAAATTCAAAAACTGATATTATATTATTTTCGCAGGAATTCGCATCTGCAAGGAAATGCAGAAACGAGTTACATTCTATGCGAGAGGTCTTCTCGTTCCTTGTACTGTTCAAGAGCGTACCTAACCATGTAAGCACGGCTTCCAAATGAAAATAATTAAAGAACTCTGTATCTCGAAAAATAATAATAAATCAATATTGCCCTTCATAATTCACTATATAGTGTATGCTCCCTACCAACATATACTAAATTTTTAGAAAAATCGAAATTCTGCTTTTTCAGAAAAACGAAATTTATTTTTTTCATTCAAATCACTATACTTTTTGCAATTTTCTAAAGTTTTCCGATTTTGATACTTGATTCGACGGATCGTAAGACGCATTCCGAAACGAGGATTTTTTAAAAAAAGCTCAGAAATTGCAAGATTGGCGATTATTTTCCGGAAATGTCGACATTTATCTTAAAATCTTAAAAAAATCGTCATCGGCCGTGAAAAATTTATTTGGGTAATAATAAAATATACGTGTCCGCTTATTTTGGGCAAGGATAAACATACTTCAGTTACGAGCAATTATGGAATATGACCTCCGCTGGCCTGCATGGTTTGAGATGGATTCAGCCAGCTCACAACCTCGTATCCGTTACAGATTAACGGCCTTCTGTTATTCTTGTGGCTTGACTGTTCGTAACGGTTTTTCAACTTTCCTGATGTATTTACAATTACAGAAATTCACACGATTTTTCGAGATAATTCATGTATGTGATGTAAGTATCACGGTTTGCAAAAAAACTTGCTTTTTCTTTTTTTTGCTTCTCCTGATTATGTATGATTTTTTCTCGTTTCAATTACATTGTTAGCTTCTGACGAGTCAAGTAAGTGACAATTTTTTCATTTCGACGTAAAACACCGAGACTCTACATTCACGGATATTGTAAAATAAAAAATACGTTTATTAATTAATTTGTAAATTTCGCTTTGACGAACAGTTTGACATTATTCCTCACTGATGATATACTTTTAAAAATTATGAAAGAGAGGCGAAATATCGGAAAATAGAGTGCAGTTATCACCAGCAAAAATTCCCATCCTATTATTCTCTCTCTCTCTCTCTCTCTCTTTCTCTTTTTCACACTCTTTCTCTCTGTCTCTCTCTCTCTCTCTCTCTCGTCCTCCCTTCCGTCACACGCGACGAGACTTTAATTGGTCTGAATGGAATTACGGGCGTAACACAGTTCGGCACGTTTGCCTCCGAGGGATTGATTTGTTCGTCATTGACGTTTCGCGTCTTGCCTCGGCGGCGCATTTGACACCCCGTTAATTGCCATATCGCTAAAATCAACGCCAATTTCATCGGACCTAACCTTTTCTCGGTTAACCTGCATGCACGCCCATCCCTCTCATTGCCAAGGCTCTTCAGACCACGTGCTATTCGCGGTAATTCAATATCCCTTGATCATTTTCCGCTCCCGGTACACGAACGCGAAACGTTTCGTGGTTGAAAACTATGTACAGAAACGTGGCGACTGGAATTGCCTGCGAATGTGAAGTTGAATCGAAAATCTGCAGGGTGGAAATTTCGTTTGTTTTATTTATTCGTTACGCTCTAGCTACCAAACTCATTTTCATTTTCTACTCGGACCTTTATTTTACGCTTATGGTGATAAACGAAAATAGTCGAGGGGAAGTTTGAAGTCAAAATTTCTCTCGGTGTATAACAATGTAAAATTTACTGCCGTAGCGACGCGATGACTTGACTAAGACCAGAATTGCTTCATGTTTTAGTCGCTGTCAGTCATCTGTGCTAGATTATATTCATACCACGCCTGATTAGAAAATCGTTCATTGTAACCATCGTTACGAAACTGAAAGTCATTACATACATTCTTGTTCCTGGATATACGTATCGCGTTAAATAGAAACACTTTTCTCCAACCTCAATATACGATTACGGAAAAGTTAAATTCAGCTCATCAATCAAGCATTCAATGTTGATGTGCCTGTATTATACGATTTTTCAGTCTATCACATATCAGTCACGCAAACTTTTCCAAAATACATATGAACGAAGACAAATCCATAAATTCTTCACACAGCTGATCGCAAAATTTGAAATAATCGAAAGATTCGAAAATAAAATCGAAATTTGTAAGAATAATTGTGAAATTGCTAAGAAAATTTGAAAGTAATGCACATCTTAAATAAATCAGCACTTCGATTTCATTCCAGAGAAAAGTGCTGCGGTCATGTTTATTCAATGGTGTTCGAATTTTGTGTAATTTTTGGTATTTACTGATATTCTCGAGAGTTTTATGGGGCGCTTCGCTGCGCAAGTCGCGTGAATTTCCTTCTCGTTTATCTGTATTCCATAACGTCAGTGTTGCCGTAAAGTAACATAAATAATTGTACAGCCCTCAAAAAAAACCTTCGGGTCGTATGGTATGTGTTATTTCGGAAAACATACGTCCTTGTACGTTTTGAAATTCATGTCGCAAAAAAATTGCCTCAGGATATTTGATGCTAAATATTCACCGTTATTCAGCCATGGTATGAATTTTGAAGTGAAAAATTAAAAACTAATGCCTCGTGATAAATTTGCAACACACATGTATATAAGTTTATACCGACATGAATTATACAAAAAGAAATGCGATATTCCAAGCCAAATCGCAGGATTGCGATACTTTACCTTTATGCATACAGCAAGAACATGTTTATCAATACGCATATTTTTCTTAGAGGATTCTTTTTTGTTTTGTTTTAATTTAACCTCTGCCAGTCACATTTAATTTGAAAAATAATATTTAACTCTGGGATCTTAAAAAGTACGCTCCTTATACCAAATCACCTTACAATGTCACTCAATACATTAAGTAATAGCATCGTTTTGACGCAATTGTCATCAATGATTTGAAAAGTCTTGAATCGCAAGTTGTCGGGATATTTCGATATTGGGAGACAAAAAAAGATCCGGCTTAATTATAAGACTAAGCATGATTTAGAGAATGATATGGCGAAACGATTAAGTTTTAGAAATCGATTTATTATACGTACATGGATCCAGTATTGAATTCAGTAACGACGAGACGAACGTCTAGTAACAATGAAAGAAAATGTGGTCATTCGTATTTATTAAAAGTAATGTTACTATAAATTTTTTATCTCACCACAGAAATGTTTTAACCCATGCAAAAACAATTAACTGAATTCGATCATTTGATTTACAAATGAAGAATTGAATTCAATCAACCTTTGTCGATCAATTTTTGATCTTTGAATAGTAAAACTAAAAATGAAAATGAAAATTGTTAATTATATCTCGTGAAGCTTCGCCTGTATTTGCTCCTGAACTTGGTTGGCACTGTATTTTTATTTATTTTTTGAGTAAATAAGTAACTCTCAAACCCGATGGAGCACCACTTCCTGTCATGTTTCATTTAAAAAATACCAATGTGTAAAACGTACGGCAAAAAAAAAAAAAAAATTAGCACATCTGAAGAAATAGTCGACATAAACATTTTATACGTATCGAATTTTTTAACAGTTTTCTTAATTCTATGATTCAAGGTGAAGAAAAAAACATCCCTTCAATATTTTCAATATTTTCTTCCGTTTTCGAGTCAACTTTATTTGCAAAGTGATGAAAATTAATTGGCAAAAATTTTACATCATCGATCGAGGAAGAGCTGCAAGTAATCGCGACGAGCGTCTCATCTTTCAAACGCGAAGGCGTCGCGACGTCGTTCGAAGCCGGTCGACGACCTGAACGTGTCGCATTTGCCGTTCGCAATCGTTACTCGTGGAAAATCTTCGTCTCTTCTTCTGACGTGACCTAGGCTAATCTAGCCTAGTACAAGGATTGCACCAAGGAACGCATAAACTAGGGAAATAGTTGCTTAAAGATTAACCAAGAGGCGGATGAAGTGCGGCAAATATTTATTTGCAAACAACACGATTGTCACTCAATTGTTTTATCTATCCACTTCACCGCGTATTTCGTGCAAACAAGGAATAGAAATTACATCCACGGCTCATGTCTCGCAGAAGTAATTCATGAGCCTCCCTCTGGAAATTTCCGAAACCTACAACCAGCTGCGTAAGACTTACGATTCCATTTTCTTTTGCATGAATCTTTTCTCTCCCACTTCTTTTCGGGGAATAAAGACTTCGGTAATATATTTCCAACTATTATCAAGCAGAGAAAAGACTATTTGTCAAACTTGCGTAAAACTGAATCTGAATTTAAGACCTAGCGTAAGACAGATTTGCAAGTCACATAACTTGGTGTTCAAATATCATCTTTTTGTACATGTACATAAAAAGGTGTAAATCTTAACGTCCGTCTAAGAGAGAGACAAAAAACTACAAGAATTTAAAAATTAATATTTTTCATGCAAAATGCGAATGGCTTAGCAAATATCAACGTAGTATAGGTATTTCACAAGTAATATAAATACACGCGATGAAGAACGACTTGTGAATACAAATTTACATGTCAGATTTACTACTGCCGGTTGATTTGCAAATTGAATTTTTACGCAGTCATAGTCATAAAGAGGCTCGAATGGATGAAAATTTAAGAAATGATTACGGTCGATTTTTAAGCGTCTTTTTTTAATATACCACGTATCTTTACAACATCAACCACAACTCTAGTGAGATTTTTTGTCAATATTGTTATTGCCGGGTTCGTTGTATGACGAGGTGATGATACTTTTTGTTTCTTTGTTTTTTTGTTCTTTAATATAATTTTTGCAGAGCAGACATGTGAGGAAGAGGAAAATAAGCCGTTGAATTGACGTGTCAATAACTCGGGAATTCATTCTAATTCACCTGAGTTATTAAGAATTGAATGAATTAATGAAAAGCAACCGAGTAATAACTAAAATAATTTACATTGAGCGGAAAATAACTGCATTGATGAGAAATAACGAAGAAATAACTGATGTGATGTGATTATCGTGAGACAAAATTAATTTGCATTGGATGAATTAATTTGAATAACAGGAAATATTATAATTGAGTTGAAACGATTGAATATGAACTTGAATTCTAATAAACTGTGATAATTAGTGGGTACAAATTATTTGAATTGGATAAGTTGAGTTGAATTGAAAAAAATTGATTTGAATTGAATAAATTGAATTCGAAAAAACAGCGCATATGAAAATTGAATTGAAATAATCGAATCTGAACTTAAATTCGAACGAATGCTGTAGAAATCAATTTAAATTGTATTAAATGAAAATGAATTTAATTCAAAAAGTCAAGTTAAGTTGAGAAAAATTAATTTGTATAGGATGGATTAACTTGAAATAATCGGAAATATGAAAAGTGAATTGAAATAATGGAATATGAACTTAAATTGTATTGAATTGGTGTAAAAATTAATTTAAATTGTATGAATTCAAAAAACGAGCTGACAGTGAATTGAAAAAAAAAATTAATTTGAATTGGATAGATTAATTTGAAATAACAAGGAATGTGAAAATTGAATTGAAATAATCGAATATGAACTTAAATATGAATTAATCACTGCGAAAAATAATTTGAACTGAACGCATTGGCAAAATTAATTCTTATTAAAGGCATTAATTCAATTTAATTGAACCGAAACAAAAAATTATTGCGTCACTCGAATGTTGGGTATTATTCAGATTTATTATTATTGAAATTCACGATTTGTTCCAATTGCCATGCAATCGTACATGCTAAGTATGAGATGCAACCGAATGCGCGGAATTTTTTGCTGCAGATGCACACGTGCGTATATCGTGAAATATGGCGGAAAGAAAATAACGAGACGATGATGATAATAATAGGGTATAAATCGTTTCTCGCCACAATCAGCGAGGCACGTTAATGCGGTGCAATATTACACAGAAAATGAAAAGTGTGCAGCATCGTAATGCAGCCCAAGCAGCCTGACCCATTAAATCCATTAGACCAAGTGACGACTCGAGCATCCGTCAAGACGAATCCATGACATTTAACGACGCCATCGCAGTACTGCAAGGATATAAAATACTTACGACATCGTTCACTTTTTACTGGGCCATCAAACCATGCAATAATTGTTCGATTTCAATGGCTGAACGTTCCGCGCACTAAGTCTAAGTCCCTTAGACACTAACCAATACCATAGTGCGACACGAAGTACGAAACAATCTGTTCCGTCGTTGGAAAGCTCGTAACTCAATTAATCATTAAGGGGACCCGGTGGTCTAGCGCACGAAAATGACACCTATTTTCACGATTTTTTTTCTGCTATTAAAAATAAAAAAACGATGTTCTAACTTTTCGAGCTTATTACTACGTTTATTAATCATACAAAAAAATTTTTTTTTCCTTTTAAAAACAATATTCATTATTATAAAAATGCCGCTAAAGATGACCCTCTCGAAAAATCGGATCCGGACTGCGGAGGTGATTTCGAGACTTCTACTCATCAGAAACAAAAAATTCAAAGACATTCTTAATCAGAAAGAGTGCAGTTATGGTCGGAACTAGAACAAATCGAAAAAATTGAAAAATGACAAAATGGCGGGCGTTGAAAAAAAAAGTTCGTAAAATCGGGTTTTTTTCACTAGTTTTTTAGTGTAAACAATACGAAATTATTTAAATAAAATTATGATTCCAGTTCCGACGATAGCCATATATGTTGTGAACAACATATCCAAATTTCAAGTCATTCGGTTGAATAGTTTTTTTATGTCTATGCCGATGTCTCTTCAATTCATTATCTTATTATAAAAAACATATTTTTTCTAAGGTTTCACTTGTTTGACAGGTCTTATAATAGGTGTCATGTATCTTGAAATAAAAGAATAACAAATTGTACCTAGAGTGACTTCATCTGCGAATATGTCTAATTGTACAGATCTGCAACGAAATCCTCCTTCAAGTAAAATAGTATAGATACGAAGGTTTTAATGCGCCGAATCTATATCTGATTTCCATTTTTTTTTTTTTTTTTTTGTTACGTATATATTTCATGATACGATTTTTTCTTTTATTGTTCAAAATTCAGAGTTTGTTGTGTTTTGTTTTTGTGTTTACACTACTTTAATCTATTCAAATAGTATCTGTACAGACGAAACCAGTTCGAACTGATAAAAAAAGAAAGAAAGATATCGCCTAACGTTCTTTTTACACCAATCAACGCCCCTGCACAGTTTTTGTTTCGACTTCATATGACGCAGTACGAAAAGAAAGAAAACTACAAAATAACTAGAATTATACTAGTAGATATAATAATAGATTTTATGACAATTTAAATGTTCAAGCTTTTTGACTGTATAACTTTTTTATAAAGATTTTTGGTATCTTTAGTGTTTGGTTATAATTTGTTAGCAAAAATAGCGTTTTATTGATAAAAAAACATTCATGAAAAGTATACGTGGTACATCCTTTTCATCACTATATTTCGAGTCAAGAGCGTCAAATCTATTATAGTTGCACATAATAATAAATAGGTGAATAGAATCTTTTTTTGCAATCCAGTATTATTCGTTTAAACAAATTCTATAATGAAAATTCTATACCCAATATACATATATATATAACTAGGTTTTTGTTTCTTAAGGAACCTTGTTCTCTTAATTTTGTCAAAATTTCAATCAATCGGTCCAGGAAAACCGCTGAACCGATCGATCTACCGATTTAGAGTGACCTTTGGGGTACATTAGGCTGTAAAATTTTCTTCTAACCTGAGCTTTCCCCCCAATATTGACGAAGATACAGTCGATTATCCAAAAAAAGGCAAAATGGCATTTTTTTGCTCTTTTTTCACGTCAACGCTACAGGTGGAAAAAAATTTTTATTGACATCAACCTTGACAGATTTTTGTAGGAAATTTTCTGCAGAAAAAGAAACTGCCCTTCGGCTCGCTGTGCGACCAGTAGTTCCAGAGATATCGGCAGTTGAGTGAAAAAGGATCCTTTGGCATTCAAAATTCGATATCTCGAAGACAAATGGTCGTATCGAGGTTTAAAAAAAAGCATCTTAAAGCTGAATAAACAGGCTATGCGACCTATGTATTGGTTTAGCTCGGAAAAATTTTTCCATGCCCGTAGAGCGAAAAAAAAAATGTAAAAAATTTTGAAAATTTTTTCTTCGTGCTTTATCCAAGGATTGCATAGCTAATAGTGCTTCGAAAAATTTTTAACCAAAAAATTCAAAAACTAGAGTCTTCAAGCTTCAAAAGCTTTGTTTTTTTATTTCTTGCACGACCATTTTTCACTGAAATACAGCCTGTTGAAAATCACCAAAAAGTTGCGAAAATTTTGCTGTTCCCTTAATTTTTGCGAGAAGTATATATATATATTGTTTATTGAGATTGAGTTTGTTTCGCGCTCGGCCGATTGTGGCGCTGTAAGTTTCTCTGTGTTGCCAACATAACTGTCTAGTGTAAAAAATTAGCCGTCTCAGATTTATTGTCCCCAAGTATACGTAAATGAAACACAAAGGTACGAAAGTTGCACTTTTTTGTGCGGTACTATTAATAAGTTCGAGGACTAATTCTCGACAATGAGCGTTTGTAGTCAGAATTGGGAAATCGAGGTTCTGAGAAATGCCCGTGAAAGGCTCCATTGAGAGGTTGCACTGGATCGATATTCTGTCACTGTAAGTAAATTCACGTGATGTCACGAATCTGTATGGTTTCGTAAAAGGTTGCAACTGATCCTAACTGTTTTCGCATAACTTCAAATGATCTCAGCAATTAGCGCGTCTTTGTTACATTGTTTATTGTATTTTACAATCAGAATATCAGTATAGTTTCTTTTGCCACATTTCATCAGTGACTTGATCTAAAATTTTGCAAGTGAAAAAATACAATCGTTGGTTTTAATACCATCAAATTTAACTGCGTACATATTTCACTTTAAATTCCTCAATAATCGTACGCAAAAGTAAACAAGCCTTCCACAAATCAGACCGAAAGATTGCATATCTTGCCATACCACGAAGAAAAGTACTTTACAGAACGCGAGGATGTTTCACACGGTTTTTCATGCATGTTTTCCGTACACAAAGTACCCGTTTCTAACGACAGTCACGTCAGTCTGCGAATGCGCATGCGCGGAGTACTGAAAACGCACTTTTCAGTCCTAGGAGTTGCAAGTGGTTTCATTTGTACCGCGCGCATGCGCTGTCGCGAAGAAGTCTGATACTCCGTAACCTTAACCTCAATTTGGCAGTCCGTTAAAACACGCCAAACATACTCTTGCTGTACGAAGAATCGTGTGTAATTAGGTGGCAACGGTCTTTTCGCCTTGCGTATTTGTCTCGAGTTTTCCTCCTTGATACACAATATGCCATTCCAAACGGCGTTTCTTTGATTGTCCAAGTGCGTCTTAGAATCTCTTCTTTCTTTTTTCCCCAATCCCGTGTCAGCTGTACCTACTTCTCCTCACAGCAGCGAGTCGACACAGCCTGGTACGACCTCCAATGGAAGTGCCTGTACACACGCGCAGTATAATTTTCGCAAAAGAGATGAACGAGGCGCGTGTTCCAAAGAGATATGAGTCGATTATTATTAAATCGAACGATCCACTGTCAGATTGCCGGCGCACGTCTGTCGTTTCTCGATTCAATTCAATCCTTTTCCTGATCCTCCCCCGTCGTCGGGGTGGTTCGTACGTGCCGAATCGTTGAAACGCCGCGTTAAAACGTCAAGTAAATAAATCTTCGCTGCATTTCCGAGTATTTGTTATTTAATGTAAATAAAACAAGGATGTAGGTACCCTCGGATTGTTACAACTCCCGGTGAACGAGGCGTGCAATGCTAACGGACGTGTGAAACCTTCGCTTCCGGAGCGTGTCTAAAGGGCCTCCTGTTTATTATAGTATTCGCAGGAAAACCCTTGTTAATTCAAAATTTCGATGAATAATTGAATAACCAACCGGGAAATCAACACATGGTTCAAAAGTTTGCGCAGTGTGTTATATTTTATACCAACCACCCGGTTTGTATTTGCGCTTCTCGGGGAAAAAAAGCCACGGCTTGTAGTTCAGCCTGCTTCGCAGTTCAATGATTCGAGTAGGTAGAGGAGATTAATTTTACGATCGCTGTGCGCACCGGCAATGTCGATATAATACTAGATTATAAAATGAAGGTTGAAAATAAAAAAAATAAAACCAAATAAATAAATAGAAATTTTTAAAAAGTCGAGATTTTATAGCCTACGTAAAAACACTCCCAGCCAATATTGGAAACCAATTTATTCAACCTAGATCCAGACAATGATCCGTGACTGAATATAATTGACAGCAAAAGTCACGATTTAGAGTTGAAATCGATTCGAAACTCCGATTATACATTTACGGGGTAAAACCTGCACGAATATAATTTTTTCGTATATTTACTTACAATGGCAAATTATTTTGGAACTATTCTCGATCGTGCAAAAGAATCAATTACAATTATTCAAATTCGAACTCAAGAGAGAATTTATACCAAAAAGCTCTTTTGTCAAAATTTCTTACAACTAATTGTGTCAAAGTTACAGCTTGTCAATAGTTAAGTTACTTATAATTTGACCTTTTTTGAATATTACAGCGTAACTGCCGGTCTTATAAAAAAGTGTACATGAGTTTTTTTTGTAAAGCATACACTCGACTTTAAATAGATGATAACTGATAATTCAGTTTTGCAACAACGCAACACACACACACACACACACACGCACACACACGCACGCGTAACAAGACAGCTAGTTATTCTCGCATGTAATTCGCAGTGTAATTTATTCTTTGTCGGAAATTTACTTTTCATAAACATGAATCATTCGATGCATTATCACGGAGTAGTTGAATTACTTAAGCCGTGCATTCTTCCCAATTTCAGGATTCTCACAGTTAAATATTGACGATAAAACAAGGATCGAGTTCCATATGCAACATCGTTCGAATGCATGCCAAACAGCTGACACTCGGCAGCATCATTCTGTCGAGACTAAAATTGGAAAACACAATTAGAATCTGAGATTCGGTATATGAGGAAAAAAAAAAATTCTCAAACGGCAGTCTAATCTGATTATCGATGCCTGATCCAAGCGAGCGGTAAAGACTTGAATTTTTTTCGTGCCACACAAATTGACGATAAAAAATAGTCGGGATACTAGAAAATAAGAGAAGAAAAATCTGCGTGAGGATTGAAGCTGTTGGTTGATTTTTCAAACCCTTCGCAAAAAGCCCATTTTTACAAAATAACATTCATGAAATATCACTGCAATGTTTTTTTATGATCCCGGTTTTATCGAAAATGGAAAAAAAATAAGAAATGTGCATGCGTCCAATGCTTTTGAACCAGAACATTGAATGCGGAGTTAATTTATGCTGTCAATTTGCAGCATTGTTTCTACGCTGGTGGCTTAGGATATCATTGTTTCAGGAAACAATTATTTCAACAATAATATTAGCGCGTTTATGATGTATTATAATGTGTACCTGTATTATTGTATAAACTTCAGTACAGAGACTGATTGCCGGTTACGCAGCACGAAACGTTAGCCATAAAATGTATCGAACAATTTTCCGAGCTAGATATTGTAATTATTCACCTAATAATAATAAAAACTACAGTGATGCCAATTTGTTTTCAAGCAACTAATTGGCTGCTCTTCAGTTATTGAAAGCGTAAAAAAATTAACGAACCGTTTACAAAATTATAACCGCGCTAAAATCATCTCAAAATGGCTGTACCTTCATGTTCTAGGCTGTTATACAGAATTCATCTCACGCACGCTGCAGGGCGAAGATAATTGCGATCGCTACCAGGGAATCCCCGGTTAAATTAATTACTCTCGCGGCAATAAATTTCACGTTTCGATTGACGACCACCGGTTGCGTGCAGCCAAACGCCGGAGGGAGTCTTCTCACTGAATCCGGAATAACCCTTACAGGAAATCCAGACGACGCGATGTGTCTATATTGGGTTAACCACCCAATTCTTTCGCGAGTTCTGAAACAACTATTTGAAATAATAACATGCACAACAAGCAATCCGATGCAATTTGATTTATTTTTACGCCGAAAATATTTGACACGTTTCCTCCTTTGAAGACAGACCAATGCACATCATTTCTTTAAAATATCACTATTTCAGGTAAATATAATAGTTGATTGACGTTTCGTGGTTGAAAAAAAAAAAATAAATAAAAAAATTGCGCCTGACAAACAAACGAAAAACGCAATCACGTGTCAGAAAAATAATTTGCTTTAGCTACTTCTCAGTTTTATTGAACAATCGTGTCAATTTACATTGCCAATCAGGTAAAGTTGTTTCGAATTTCGAACAGGTGTTTCACCGTATTCATTTAACATATTCGATTCGTTGTCAGTTGACTAAACATCAGCTGCGTGGAAAATTTTTTTCTCTCCGTAACTTCATACGAAATACTAAATGGAACGTACCTGTGTATATTAATATTTCGTAATGATATACAGGCGCTGAAATGAGCCCTGCGTAAGCATATTTTCAAGCGAGATCCATGTCCGGCAAACAAAGTACATACTAAGCGAATTCGTAACAGAAAGAAAAAAAAAAAAAAAATTGAATTTAAAGAAAAAAAAGTTAATCAACAACGTATTCGTTATACAAGTATAATTATAGATGTGTGTATAGCTGTAGTAAGGTATTTATAATTTCTATAAGTGTAATTAATCAAAGCAGCCGCTGTCACATTTTGAGCCTTGACTTGTATGGATCACGACCCGTTAGTTATTAATTTTTAGAAAGCGATCTTCGGATAGGAAGTTACACAACGTAATCACTAAACCTGATTGTATGCATAGAGAACTGAACGAACTTAATGTATTCATACATGACTAATCGGATCCTGTTTTCATCACCATAGTGATTTCCATCGTCTCTATTTTACGTAACAAGTTAATTCCTGTCGGATGAGGTCGAATGAGTTGATAATATTTGCGTAAACTCAAACGATTATTCACGTGGCACTCTATCCAAAATTCACATGTTTTATTCCTCGACATTTACAACTACACTAGTTGTTTCTCATATCGTTTTATCAGCGCCAATGAAATCGTACATATCTCTTCGTTTTGCGTTTTGATGGCTATCTTTGATTTTTACTTTGTTTTGAAGCAGGTTGAAATCCTCGTGATAAGTAGTTTATGTTTCTCGACATTGTTGTGGAAGCCAAATGTTTTTTCGCTTTTCACGTAGTTGGGTTTGTTAAATAGTTTTGGTGGTTATACGGTAAAAAATGTCTAATCAGGAAGTTGGATAGTTTTTGTTGATTCGAAAAATTTATTGAGACTGCAGACCTTCCGGCAGTTGATTTAAGGAGGGTTATAGAGTTTTTTGAAAATGTGAAAGGTGAAGGTGATTTAGGTGCGCTGATTGGTTATGAAAAATATCTACCGAACGGCCTGGACCTCTGTCGATTCCGAATCGGATAAGCTTTGCCACAAAAATTTGCAGTTTTCACTTCAGTTTCCGTAATTTTACGTATGCCAATTGAGAAACTTAGCATTACTCGTGATTGTTATTCAACGAATTATTCAAGCTGTTTAAAGCTCGCTGAGGATTGTACAATGATAACGAAATCGATTTTAAATGAGTCTATTTCTTGGGAACCAATAACGAGGAAAATTGGGAAGATTTGCTCACCACTCTTAATTCGTCATTACACTAAATTAGAAAATATTTTATCAACTACATAGTAGATATGGCTATCAATAACCTATATACAACATTCACGAACTACACAGAACTTCTAATCGGTTTAATGCAATACAAGTTTGTATCTGTACGTAAAAAATATTTATCTCACGCGTGAGTTTTTGAATTACTTATCACGTGATTAAATATTGTTACATCTGATCGTTATGCGTCATAAACACCTGGATATTGTAACAATAATAATAAAGTTTCAATGATCATTCACAAAAAAAATTACAATATCATTTTTAAATTCTCAATAATTTCTGTGACGAAACGGAATAATTTTTTTCCTCGGTCGAAGAAACGCGATATTTTAATTTAACAGCAATTTTTCCAAGAATCGAAACAACGATGCAATGATGAAATATGTACATCAACGATCACGCATGTCTTATCGATTCAACGAATTCTTTCTCTCAGTGTAAAAAAACCCAGAATGTAATTAGACGTGTGGATTTTGCATTCACCTCGGGGCCTTCGATGACGAGGTCTAGAAACAGCGTGATGGTTTTATCACACGAATGAGACCGCGCACTTTGAAGCGAAGTGATTTTCTGAGAAGTGAAAGCCTTGATGTAAAGTTAGACACATGCACGCCCATTACTCGATTCGTTAGTAACGAGCTACAAAAGAATTATGTGCCGATATGAGTGTTGGGCACCACTAATTGCATTTTGTATTCATTTAGAAATAGTTACTGATATCAACTGTAATTTGTGTGTCATTCAAATTTATATTTGTTTTTTTATCTTTCTATTTCACTAAAAAATACAATATGACAGTTACAAATTTTTCCAATTATGGTGGATATGCTTCAATTAATTTTAAATGCATTTGTACGCATCTAGATATCGTACGAGTGAATCAATTCATCGAGAAAACGTCAAATAAGAATATTGCAATCCTATCGTTTATTACCGATGGGTGGAAAGTTTGAACAGTTTACCCTCTGCGAACACCGGCTGCCTACTGTTCGCAAGAGAACAACTTGAGAATGCACATTCTCAGGACTTGCTGGTTACTGATCAACTGTCAAAATGTTCCGAAACATTTGCAGCTGATCGTTAGGACGATAGCTGTCATAGAGCGAAGACACCCGAGGCGACGACGTCCCCTGAAGCGATATACCGTAAATGGAATGTGTCTGTTCCAAACTGGAAGTTACACATAAGTTTGTTGCGCTTCGGTTGAACATGAGATAGAAGTATGGTTAGCTTCAAACAATTGGATAAGCCTTCTCTCTAGGTCAGTTTGTACGCGTTGAGCCCTTGTTAGCTTCTGAATAAAAAGTAGGAGGCCCGAGTCCGGTTTCTTATCGCGAACGAACGAAAAATCCCCAACGTGTTTGAGACTGGCTTTTGGCGTGTAGAATGGCGCGCGTTTGCCTTTTTCTGTGTGTCTGGTTAACCGGTGGAAGGCTCCCCAGGCTTTGTCCAATCAACCCGAATAAATTTGTCCCTAACTCATACGTGCTCAGACGTAATCTGTTTTCAACTTTAATTCCGAATAATTAGGAACAGTCTACGGTGTTCTATCGGTCACGTAACTCTCCCCTCGCTTCTTTTCTGCTTTTTATGAGGTTTAACCGGTTTTAATAACCGCAGAGAAGAAGCGATCGTTTTCAAGATTGGTGTAACGTATGTCAATCAATAAAGCAACAGAATTTTTGTTGCGCTTGCCTTAGAGGGCTAAAAGTCACAGTATTTACTCATCAACTTCGTTTCTACGTCGTAAAATTTACTCATTTATTTAGAGGGTGCATTTATCAACTTCATTGACCCTAAGAGCTCACGAGCTATACGATGGTTACTTCGATGGCTGTATTTGTCATATGAATTTCGACTTATGGAATATAAATGTCGTTACTATTGATATAGTTAGGGTAAAACGATTGTTTCACGATGGCGTGTTGATCAGCTTCTCAAATAAAGATAACGTTTTACGAAATCTGGTGGCTATATACTCGACCAAAAATCAGTTACACATAACTTACCGAATTCCGAAGTACAAGAAATTTCAACGAGCCAGCACAAACAATCTCGAAGCCATATCAGAAAGGACGAAAGTCTGGAGTTGGGTGGAGCTTGAATAGTCGATAAATTACAATGAAAATGTAGCCCTTGGATACCGGATCAGCTCCTCAGCTCAAGTGCTGGTGAAAGGTTTCAATTTTGAACACTTAAGATCGATGATAGTGCTCAGCTGATCCTTCAAGTACGCCTCATGGCGGCATCGGGAGAAAAGCCTGATCTCAGCCAACTTTGAACAGTTACCACAACGGAACTGTCGAAGTTTTCAGGCGAAATCAAAATTAGGGAAATTGTTTCAATCCTTAAAAATAAAATAAGGTAGTAAAGTACGTGTATTCACAAAAATTTGAAACAAACAGAGTTGAAGAACTGAAAAAAATATGACTCTGTATCACTGAACAGATGGTGACACAAATCGCAATCTCTTATTTTAAATTCAAAGATTTCAATCCAAAATCTTACCTGAGTCATCTAGGCCCGCAGTGTGGTTTCAGGCTCGAGGTATTTAATATAGTTGTGGGAAGGCCTTATTATTTGAGATGAAAATGACCGTTACAGGTACTTTGATGTCCAGCTTCTTTTCATGTTCAATAAGTTTGCTCAAATTCTTTTAAATTGAATATAAGGATGTTGGTATCAAAAACGCGATGAGTTATTTCTACCTCAACGTTGAGTTTACGGTTCTATTGTTTTTTTTTGTCCGCAGGTTATGTAACTCGGATTTCCGGGCGCGTTGTTCCTTTGTTAGTTCCAACAAGACTGTGGCCTGTAACAGTACTCCTTTACTGTTTTATGCTTTCACTATTTTGTTCTCGTCTGTGAAAAATGACACTGCCAGTGATCCATTCGCCTGCAGTGATCTTACGGCAGAGAACGCGAATTGGCGGGAAAAGGCATCGAACGTGAGGGCGCAACGAAAGACGCCAACAATCAAAAATATTCGCAGTACCCTGAGCTGCTCTTTCCCTGCTTTGGATCTACCCTCTCCCCAAGATCATCGCTCTACTATGTTCACGCTGGTTCTCAACTTTAATTAAAAGTTAAATTTATTCCCCTTCCTCGTACAATCGCCATTATCACATCAGCCTCACTTCAACTCCAAGGTTAATGTTACTCCCTACTCTTGGTTCAATTTGTCCTCAACTTTTTCAATACTTTCAATCAACTCTCCATCAAAATGATCGTCTACGATATGTACCGCACATACATCTACAATTCGTTTTGAACGTTATTCTAGGACTGGAAAAACACTTCATTTTATTTCGATTTCCCAATGACGTTAACCACGAATGGTAGGCCGTTTTCAGCTCAGCCTTAACAAAATACGAAATCGAATAACGATGCGACTTGGATAATTCTTCAGCGTGTAGCAAAAATAGTAAAGAAAAAGTCAAATGACTTGCGGTCCACATTTGGTACACGACTACTATGCCAACTATAATACGAACCGTACAATGTCGATGATATAAACCTAATATTTTAAATCATTATTTTATTGTTTGTCATGCAGGTCATTTTCAGAAACCAATAATGCTTACCTGGAAAATTGTTCCTAGATTGGTTCACGTTAAGGGGATGACCTGGTCGATTTCAACGTTGACGTATATATCTTAAAATATCAAACTCTACGTATTTCAAACGTGAAAAAGGGCTCAACAACCCCATTCTATACACAATTCTCAACAAAACATGTGGTATGAATTCTACGGAATTTGTTATTGCGATTTCTTATAATCCATGCCATTTCTTTATTTCGCCGTTAAATCAAAATGCATCGGAGTGTTTTTGTTCAGAATTGTGTATAGAATGAGATTGTAAAGCCCTTTTTCACGTTCGAGATACGTGGAATTCGATATTTGGGTATACATACGACAAAATCGAATTCGACCGGGGCACCCCCTTAACCGGAGTTTTGTTTCGACTATAAATAATTTACCCTACCTTGCAAGGAATCGTTCGACATATTCAGTAAAAATAGTATAATCCTAAGTAATGCTTTTGGAATCGATGTATGAGAGGTTCCTTATATCACGATACTTATAAGAAAAAGCAAGCGAGGCCGAAAAGAGTCGACTCTCAGATTTTGAGACTAATATGAAACTTGATAAACAATGTAGATGTGTGATTGTACGTGACAAAGATAATGGCACAAATGCATGTCGGTTTTTAAGGAAGGAACATGGCTGAAGAGTGGTTACGAATTAATTCATCCTTGAACAACCGGATGGTCTTCTTACGTGTTGCACGTGTTAATTAAACCAAACGGGTGAAACCACTGATGAGAAATGATAAAAAACAGACGGAAAAAAAATATTTATGTGCTCAAACTGAACACACATTTCACTTGCCATGTTTGGTGGAGTCAATAGATTTTTTCCTTTATTTGAACTAACGATGAGTGTTAGTCAGTTTAGCCTTCTCTTTCAATTTACGTCTGTAAATTTTCCACTCAAATCGAACTCTTCTCAGAAATCGATTGAATTTCAATAATTGGATAGAGAAATTTGCTAAGCTTGGATGAATTTTCGTAGTCCTAAATGCAAACATGCCGCCTTCGCGAGTGTGAATAATCAGGCCATGACGCAAGTCATTCTCACATACTGTTTAGACTGGAGTATCGTTATTTTTCGATAATTATGATAACAACCGCATCATGTTTTGCACGCAATATATTCAATGTGAGATCAGAAGTCACGCGGCACGATAACTTAGCCGTGTGCACTTTATCAAACGTTGCCGTGGTTCAAACTTAAACAATAATTAGGGTGAAGAAGCGTCGATACCAAGATTTGATAACGGATGTTTTTTCATTTTCTTCAAACCATTGAGCCTTTTAGCAAAGTTTAGTATGACCTATTAAGAAATTAAACACACTTTGAACCTGATTATATACAATTTTACGCCAGTCGTACAAAGAACTAACTTGAGAGTGAATATGAAACAAGAAATTTGAACAATGCTGCTATAACCATGCGAATAAGTAATTTCTATTCGATGAAACTCTTCAAGAGTCATTTTAAGATGTTCGCATCTACCATAATTTGATTTTGCATGCACGTAGCGACGTGCGTAGGTCAGAGGAAGCTCCGTATGAATTCATTTTACAATAAAAGTTTTTCCCTCGACTTTCGATGCGTAATGTAAAAGCCGAGTTCTAAACCAGATTTCAGTCCGACTTAGCCTAACTCAACTTCCGTAAACTTTTCGCCCATCAAACTTGGGCGCTTTGAACTTATCTAGCCATAGTCGGTGACCTAAGGCACCTTGACATTTCACCACCGTGACCCTCGTTCCAGATGAGGATTATGCCTCCGGGTGTGAGACTCGCATAATTTCTTATTTACTCTTGTTGCTTATGTATACAAAGTCTAACCATTTTAGATATTAATTTTTCCATCCGGAATCGTCTGTCCGGCTCTGATAAACCAAAAGCCTTGACTTTTGGAACACTGTCCTAATTTCCGTTGAGGATTAAACATTTGAACTGGAAATTTATTATTTATCACGAGAGGTAGACGACTTCGGGGATTTCTTAGTACAAAGATACCGACGTTCTTACGGGCTTTATAATTGCAGCACAATCAATCGTTACTTTGGATTGACTGTAAAAAATACTTGTTGTTGTGCGGACTAACGATAAAAATTATCCTTGAAAGAATTACACTTGTATTAAATTATAAGTTTCGTACTTTTTCGAACAATCATCTACTTCTTCTTTTCTTGTACTTTTTTGTTTTACGGCGACAATTTGGAAATGAAATGTGCTACGGAATTCAATCGAAGCTCTAACAATAAATGTAATTCAATTAAAGTTCCGACTGCATGTCGACGATATTATCTTTGGAATTACTATTTAATGTCAGTTTTGTGCTCAAGCCGTCTATTTGTCAAGGTGAAGTGTTTTTTTTTTTTTTGGTTTTTTATCGAATTTTGATTGTTCTCGCTGATTTTCTTCAAACGAAAACAGTTTTGTAGAATGTATTGTAGAATTTTTTTATAGGCCAAATCCAAACTCTGATCTACAACAGTCTGTGTTATCTTAATACTTTTGAATATCGATGACCGAGCGATTTAAAAAACTGTACTTTTCCTTAAGTAGTAAGGGACCATGTTTACAATGAAACACAAACTTTAATCGACGTCAGTGCAGCACATATTTACATGACATCACGTTTTGCACAGTGTACCTTTCAAGCTCAGCTGCCCCCACCAAAAAAGTACACCATGCTGCTGGCAATGTGGCAAAACAGAGTAATTAAAATAATAATACTTGTATTTCTAACATAAGATACTGTTTATTCAGTGGGAACTACCTTATGTGCAAAGCATATTACAGTTTACATTATGAGAAAACCAGCTGGATTCGAATGCTTTGCCGTTTGTTTGCATTCAACAAGGTCAGGCCGAACAAGAAACCTGAGTTTTCGTCGGTCACGACCACCTGTTCTGTTTGTTGACTCGCTTTTGTCCATAACACATGTTTTATCAAGAATCGGTATTCTGGTTCAGAGGAGTCACATATCAGGATTAAAATCAGCTCGACGTCTTTTGAATTCCAATTCTTACTCGGAAGAATCTTTTTATGCTCTTGCTAAACATTTTCGATCTGACAATCATTAGAGACTCTGTAAGTAATAATGATCTTCAATTAAGTGTTACTCAAATTCTGGTGAAGATTGATTGTAACATTAACTGACGATATAATACTTGATTCACAAGTAATACTTCGAATATTTGAAATGTTGTCATTTGAAAATTGTTCGTCAGTGATTGAGAATACAAGAATTAAATTATCCAAAACTCATCCGCGGTTACTAACAGGAAAAAGGTCGAAAATACGCTACAGTACAAAAATAATTTTGCAACGAATCCTTTCAATAGTCAAAAGTTCTTCTCAGAAGCGCAAGGCCAGTAAAAAAAAAAAAAATAAAAATGACGGCTCAAATCTGAGATAGTGGGGTTAAAATGGTACGATTCCACATAGAATGCTCGAGATACATACGAGAGCACGTGATAAAAGGTTCTGACAAGTTGAAACAAACAATTTTTTCTCCGATCGTGACGTTGTTTTTACCAAAAAATACCGAGTAGAAATCAGCAATAATATAACCATTCGTAATAACATCTTTGGCCAAGCGAGGAGGCATAAAGCATGCGATTTCCATATATTGGGATGTATTTTATCAACCGATTAATGTCGTTGTTATTATTTACTATTCATAAACACGTGATATCAGCTGTAACTCATGTGAGACATATTCAAAGTGCTAGACAGCCTCTTGAGATAACAATACACGCGTGTGAGGATGTTTGTTAGTGGATTTTTATGCTTGCTATACTCGCAGCCAGAGCGCCAGATGCTTTCTGAATAAACGAGAACCGTTCTCTGTGTTACTGTAATTAATTGATGGATCGTCGGCGTCATCTCTGAATCATTCGAAATACGTAACAGTAATTTTCTCATTTCATTTGCCGATTACTTTTGAGTTGCTTGGATTTTACGATTCCTTTTTTTTTTTTCTTTTTTAAACAATCGTGGGTAAACATGAATTCATGCAACAATGTGTGTTCCCTGCGACGTTGAATGCGGTAATTATGCCTTCCACAATCGTTCTCTCTGAAACTACTATTAGGTTGAAATTAGTAGCGTTACTGTAACAACGCATGTTTAGGAAAAACCGTTGCTTTGCACTTTTAGAATTGTAAATCATGATAAAGAAAATATAGGCATATTTTAAAAAGCCTAGTCCTTGAAAGTCATTCTCAAATTGCACAGTAATGATTTTTCCTTGATGTTTCGCGACGTTAACGTTACAAACTTCGGCCTGGTTTGATTCGACGAATTGTCAATTCCAGGCGATTATTTTTATTACAAAAGACAACTGATTCGTTTGAACTTTAATTAGAAAAAAGGTGAAAAAGAGAAATGAAAACAAATTTATTCCGGGTTTCGAAAACATAGCCTTCGGATGCATTTCATAATTTTCACACACAATCGAAATATTTCTGTGATTGATCTATCATTATACAAGTATTACGAAGCATTTTGTAAATGGTTCAAAATGGTTAATGGAAGTTTTTTATTCCAAGGCAATGAATACAGCTTCGTACTGTTTCTTGGAATAACATGTACAATTATTCGTTGTTGTGGAAAAATTTGCTGCTGTAACTACTCTAATAACAAGAATGGAGATTACAGCGTCAATTGCTGAACAATTACCTACAGTTTTCTGAACTATCGTATCCTCATCCTGAACGTACAAGTTGTTGGATATAATGACTACATGAGTGATGATATGGATTTTATTTGTGAATTTAAACGGAAGCGATGTCCCTCAACTTGGCATAAAATGAAGAAGTACTTCATTGATATTGAAGTTTGAAAGTAAAGATGTAAGGTATACTTACAATTACATATGATCTTTTTACAACAGATCAGATAGTCGCTGTGGAAAAATAATTTCCACTGAAAGGTTTACGTACTTGATTTAGATCATTGATTATAAATTACACTATAAAAATTTAATGAACTTAAAATTACATAACCCATCATGCGTGGCGCAGAAGCATAAAAAAAATTATAACGCTATGCGATTTTGTTGAAAATTTGTTTTTCAAAAACTACAAGGATCTTTAACTGCAGAACCGAATGTGATCTTATATCTTCAAAATTATCAAGACCAATAAAAATTTAGAAAGACGTGTAATTTTGACGATACCTAAAATCTTACTTCTTTAAAAAAAAATTCGATGACGTAAAACAGACAATTTGAAATAGACCTAGAAATTGAATATTATACGTCATACTGACAAGCAAGATATCGCAGGTCGATCTCTCCGATTTGATTTCTTTTGCAACATATTATAGTAGACTAAAAAGTAGGTGACACATATTTTTTACATTTGCCATCAAACACTTTAAGGGTGTTAAACCACCCTCCAAAGCAAGACATGTCAAGTAACGATTTGGCAGTTTTTTGTTTTAAATTGAGAAAATTACATGTTTAATTTCTCGTTATGAAAAAAATTATCCAATTGAATTGGTTAAAAAATATTATGTTCTTGTGGGTAAGACCGCCAAATTACCCTTCGACCTGCCTTACTTCGGAGAATGGTTTCACCCCTTCAAAGTGTTTAATGGCAGATAAAAAAAAATATATGTCGCTTAGTTTTTGTTCAACCATAACATGTTACAAAAAAATTTAAATCAGAGAGATTGTCCTGGAATACCTTCGTTGCGGGGGTGAAGCTATCGATAATCAACAGCACCTGCAGAATTCACCGTAATGATGATCTTGTATGAAGAATGGCTTTTCCCCAACTTATTGACCCGGAAGAACTTACTATTCAAACTACAGTTGCGACGGCTGTTGTCAGAATTTCCCTTAACTACGCAACCGTAAGCAATAGACGCACACACAGACATCCTGCAAAGATAGTTATTCGTATCCGATGCTGTAGGTGGGTTCTAATACCAAGTTCACGGTGTATCAATTAACGGCATCTCAGGGTCAGGGACGAAACCGATCTCCGCTCCTTTATCTATGGATCCTGCGTACCTCGGCCACCCGGCTCTCCACGAGCTCTCCTCATTCAATCTCCCACCTAATCTACCGAGCTCAATTCCGCCCCGTCTTCAGTTTCCTAAACCTCGCAAATGCTTGGTAGAATTATTGAATTCGCCATGGCTGTGTAGTGGTAGAGGAGACTTTGATATCTTGGTGGGACACTTGTCGATATTTTACTACGAAATGAAAGGTTTCCAATTCCTAACACTTTCAAATGAAAGTTGTATTAAGTCAAAGAGCAGCCTTTGTACAGCAAATCACGATGACATTCATTTGTTCAGACGTGATATTATTATAACGGAATTTTATAACTTTGTCTAGAAATTGCACCAAGCCACAACAGCCTCGTTTACCTTGAAACGCACACGTTAAAATAGGATTCAATATCAGTCCTGTGCTGCAAGCCGTTGAATCTTCAAAAATGTCATAAAGATTATGCATTAACACCGCGCTGAATTATTTCGAAAATCAATGTACCGGACATCTACTGAATCAAAGCAGACGCACTCACCTTTTCTGCAATACGAATTAATAATCTATATAAAAAACAATTCCCTTTTATGCGTGAGAACAGTGTCCGAAGGTATAAAATGCTCGTCATGAGTCAAAAGTTACTAGAGGGTGCAATTTAGTAAACGCAAGGTGTGCATATTTATAGGGTATATTTATATTTCACAAAAATTTTGCCTCATACTTACATGTGACTCATGCTATGAATAAATGGTCGAAAAAGTTGTTCATTAACCAGTGAAAGATCAAAAGCTAAATCCTAATATAAACGTTGGGCCTTTTTAGAAAAATGCCTTCAGGAATGAATCAAATTCTGTCATTGTCATTCCATGTATGCATCATACCTTGAAAGAGGCATGCCAAGTTTCACGTGATAATTAAATTTTGTTCCTGGATTTTCAATACCATTATGTAGCAGTTGCCAACCCTTTACCTGTAATTACGCAAAGACAGGAATGTTGAATAGCACACTTATAGTTTGACGTCAAGAGCACAGATAATATTCACTGATTATATCTTGGTCGGAAAGTTTCATTAACTTTTGACTGCTATACCGGGGTCCGATTGATACCACCCTATTTTATCTGTAGTTTGGAGATATGTTAATGTGTAAATTATTTTGTTTTTTATGCATACTCGATTACCATTTGTACTTGGATAAGTTTAGGGTCAGTATTACCCCAGTGTGGCAGCAGTGTGATTACAGAGACATGTGGAAGCTAAGGGTTAAGTTTCAATCATGCTTTTATTGCGAATTAACGGACATGTACTTGGCAGTAGTTTGTGATTTGAATCTTTTTTGGTGAAGGATAAAAACATATTTCGTATGTACTTGGAGAAAAGTTTTTGAACCAGAGTTGCTGTTCGGGGAGATTTACTCTTAAAACAAAATACATACTGAAAATTCGTCCGAAACACGTGTATTGTAACAGGGAAATTTGTCCGGTTGTCGGTACGGGTTAGAGTTGGTTTAAAAATCTGGAAAATTAGGCAATTGGTTTTGAATTATTTCAAAAATATTTGAGGGATATGCGTTGAAAAATTGACTGAATTGAAAAAATCTTTCATTGCCACAGACGTAACTGAAATATTGAAGATTCACGTATGCATAAATCATCTTGAGCAATCTCTAGAGTTTTTGACATTTCGTCTGAACAAGCTGGGGAATCAATCCATCGCGAATTTCTGAAGTTCTGGAACTGACGAAAATTAAATAACATCATGGACCCCAATAATGCTGTGAAGTTGAAAGAAACGCTCGTCGACTTTTCTTCCAAACATATTTAAAAAAGAATATCTTAAGTACTATTGATAGGAATAACATGTATGTATAATATATTACATGTTTCTAATACTAAGTAAATTTTTTTTTTTTTTTTGAACAAATCTTTTATTACATAATTTTTGAATCAATCTTGTCAATGCTTCCTGAATTTGATTCTCTTTCAGGGAAGTATCTTTTGCATGGGTATTGTGTACATTTATACGAGAATATGTATTATATGTATTTGGTCGGTTTTATACTTTGTTTTTTCTACTTACGTACTCTTCGAAAATTTAGTTTTTAATCTCAGAACGAAGCCTCGTGAAACCGTAACTCGGTTGTAAAATTCTAAGAGGTGCTTTATCAGGTTTGAATTTTTGAAATGCTAAACGAAATATCTCGAAAACTATACAAGTTAGGAAGCTGTTTTTGATTTCGTTTTGTAGATAGTTAAATTTTCTCTAAAATGGGTCGTGGATACTACGTGATATTATGTGTATCAGCCTAGAACATGGGTCAAAAATTTACAAGATAACAAGCATCTTCCTTTACTTTTCGATGGAGAATTTGATGCCCCTTCAGATGCTGATGAAGAAATATACTCTTCCATTTAAAAAAACCAAGTTGACCTTCATCTGACCTCGGCAGGTCCATTTACGGAAAATCCGACACTCTCATTTTCTTTCCCCTTTTGAACCTCGCAACTTTTGTCTGCAAAATTTTTCACTTACACTTTTGGTTTTCGAGTTATTTGATTGGATTGATTAAAATGAGACACCATGTATATGAGAGAGAAGCCACGATTAATTGACCAAATCTCAAAAATTTTCATCGGCAGCATATACTAAAGTATATAAATCATACAACATTACCTGTCGGTTGTCACTTCGTGAGTTTCGGCTACGGCAGAATTTTCGTTTTTATTGAAAAACTTTGTTACCATACCCACATCATTTTTTTATATATTATTTAAGGTTGCCATTTGGAAACCAATGTCCATAATAATCGCCATAACAATCAGCTTGGTATTCCATTCACAACAGGGCTATTCAGATTTTCGCCACCATAGAGTGCTCACGTTCACATAAACTTCGTACGGGCCGAGCGATTTTTTATGTCATTCTAATACTCGTACAAATCGCTTATACCATCGGTCAAGTACAGCGATATGGACAACCGTATGTATCACTCATTCTATATCTATATATACTACATGTATACATAAAGCGTACACCATATGTACCATGATCCGAAAGTTGTAGGAAATTTTTAGTGAACTGCCGATTTTAACGGTCTTGGAAATATTACAACTATGGTATATTTCGGCTCTCCACACTGAGTAAAACTTAATTTGTTATAGTAACTAGAAAAATTCAGTAAAACAGGTATCGTCAAAAAAAAAAAAACTATTTGAATATTGTTGGAATTACGAAAAACGAGGTACACGTAACCATTTTGCGCTGTTGTCGATACTTTTTTGGCAATTGAAACGCGAAATCAGTTTGTTCGGTTTACTGTACTTTTTTAATCAAACAGTTAAACAAGGCTTTAACGTCAACAACGTAAATTTTCGCAACAGTTGCAAGAAAATATAGTAACAGTGATCGTAATGAGAAAGAATAGCAACGGACACTAGACTTTCTGATAACAGCTACAAAACTAATTTTCATTTCGTACCTAGAACTATGTTTTTCGATCGTGGTAAAAAATGAAAATAGTTAAGGACTGAGCGGTAATCGGAAGTAAAAATTTCTCTCCGTGCATGGTTACAACTCTGAATGAGGGACTTGTTTCAGCGTTCACTGTGGTCAAGGTAAAACAGTATTCCCTGCTTCTATACAGCTGATGTGTCGTGTCCTGAACAAACAGAATTTCGAGACAACCCTGATATGAAAGAGACGGGAATTGCGAAGCGCGAAGGCGTTTATCGCTACGGTGCAATAAGCACGTGCTCGCCGTCGAAGATTTTTCATACGAAGCACGTGGTGCAGCTGTAGGCCGATAAGATTACGCGAAACACATGTGTGCGTGTATTTGATTATCGCTAATGTGCGTCATGCGTTAAAACGGTTTTCCGACGTTAAGTGAGAAACAAACATTAGCATTGATCCTGCGGTAAGATCGTTCACCGTAAAACCAATGTAAACAACGAATTAGCATCGCCTTATCATTACCGAGTTATTATGCATGTTTCCCGTGCATCTGCAGGCGACGAGACAGAATTTTACAGATACTGTTACAAACATTTTTACAAACGAGACTTACGTCAGGGCAAAATCTAGTTGTGAATACACACACTCGGCCAGCTTGTATTGTTTCAATACGTTCGACTGTATGGAAATATAAGAAATCGCAAACACGTTGAAAAAATTTAATGTCGCAGTTGTACAAATTGCAGTTCATTTGTGGCAATGAAATAAGCGCAACGTATACATACCTTTAAGTATATTGTACATTTGCTAATGTATTAGCGATTTTATATTTTTTTCTTGCGCAATGCCAGCTGATTGTAAGGAAAAAAATACACGAACATGAAATTTTCGGCTTGCAATATACTTAATAGTCACAACGTTTTTCTATTTTTTACGCTTAAAAATTATAAATTATTAGTGAATAGAAACAAAATTTACATTCTTACATAAAGTGTACTTTGAATTTGGAAATTTTGACTAATAAATGTCGAATAAGCGTTTCGATTGTTCAAGCTACTCGAGGAAGTTCTTGAACATGAAAAATATTTTTTCATCTACATTTTTCAATGTAAGACAAAATAACTGTAGTCCAGTGTAGCAATTCCCGGGGAATTTAAGGAAATTTAACGTCAGTATATCTAACAGATATTCGTAATTGAAGAAAGAAATAGCTTATAATTACAGCAGATCCAATAAACTTGATTTAACAATCATCAGAAACGTACTATTTTCTTGAGAATCTTTTGCCAAATGTTTTCCATCTTTCTTTCCTCATAAACCCTTCTGTCCAAGATCCGCGAGAAGATCGGATCAAATAGCCGCGGGCTCCTCCCCTCTAATCACGAGAATCCCCTGGAATTGGTTTATACTGAGCTTACGACTGCCTTATGGTGAATCCAGTGGTGTTGTGCTCTGCGAAATTTGTCTCTCCGAGTCGCAGAACTTTCTCGGTCTTTTTTCACTCACCGTCTTAACCACGAATAGTGTACTTTGGCTCAATAAGTTATTTTGCAGCCGCAATATCTGCGGACCAATTCCCAAGGTCTTAATCTTGGAACAAGAGAAAGACGGGTGTAGAAGAAATTACAAGTCGCCTTGTCGCAAAAAGACGGAGAGAAATTTGGCGACAATGGCGTAAACGTCATGAATAATTTTTCCAAGCTTTATAATGTATTCGTCTCACAGTTCAGCTAATTTGAATGAAATCACAAGTCCGACAGATCAAAGCACATGACCAATGTGATTTGGTAGTTTGCGCACCAGATTCCTATGGGAAAAAAAATCTGCAGATGACTGAAAATTAAACATTCGCAGGAACTTACATTCTAGTTTTTTCGTCGATGTCAATGTTCGCCAGTTAATCCTTGGAACTCTCCTAGTTTCCGTAGCGCGGCAGTGTCATTCATATTTGATCTCTCATACTTGGCAATTTTAACAGTATGATTTGTAGCCCTGTAGATTTTGCAAAACCTAGCTATAAAATTCTTCCTCACCGACCTTAGCAGCACTTCCCGAGATGGGCATTGGGCTATTTTTTGAACAGATCCTAATTGAAAATAGCCCGATTGTCGCTGATACTTCCACTATACGATGAAATTAATTACGACTTGGGTGTTAGTGTCTTTTTATTCTTGAAGAAGGGGTCAACCATACTCGATGTCATGTGAAACCATTTGAATCTACTCACGTGCATCCAAGCAGCCAATTGAAGATAAAAGAAGTCATGCGCATTCATTTGGAATCGTACATAAAGCTCGTCTCGTCAATTGAAGTATTGGTTTATTAGTCTTCCGAATGCATGAAGTAACTCGAAGCCTAGTCCAGCGCATAAAGTTCTTCTGTACTGAAAATTGCACTGTCTACAAGTCGTATGTTTTTTTTTTAATACATGAACGTATGCGAAGCGTGTTTATTGATCAATTTCATAATCTAACACCGAAAATTTGAGTAGCAATCGATATGACTTGTTGTGTTGAAACTATTTTTGCTCTAATGATGTAAAATTCAATAGGTAGGTATACTGAAGTGACATAATCCTATGTCTTGCGATCTTGCATACATGTACGTATAGTTGTGCTTGAAAAGTCGATTAAGGAATGACTACAAGAATAGTGTTTCGTTAGGAGATTATACCCTGTGCAAACAACTAAGTTTCTGGGTAAGCCCGTCTTTCAAATAGCTGACAATAGCCGCAAGAGAGGAATCACCGCCGGATAATTACCACTCGTTATTCATAAAGGTTGTAATCATGCGGCCAGACTATGATCAAAGGCATCGTTAGATACCTTTGTAATTTACTCGATCAGTGGTGATTTTCTCGCACGGTATCTAAGAGAGAAAGGTGATTAATCTTTTGCTAAGAAACAAGTCAAGATCTTGCTCTAGCAATAGCGCTAACGTTGTATACGCGTATGTATGGATTGACGATCGGCTTAACTGAAAGGTGAGAATTGTTGAGATTGTCATCGGCTTATAACTTGCGTTACGTTAAATCGAGAAGTACATTCGATCGGATTCTCTGTGAAACGGACAACGGAATTTTTCTCGTCCGAGCCAAACCTCATTCAATTTAACCTTACCCGATATAATATCAATTGGTATAACCGAATCACCTTGCGCGAAATGGGTTGGAACATCGATTGCTGGACAATCGATGCAGATGCTGCCGTGTTCTGCTTCGGATTTCACGTGTAACCATATACATTTGTGCAGTGGACAGTTCTGTCGTTTCAGATTTCATTGATTGGACTTTGATTACCTGCACGTAAACCAGTACCGGCAGACAACGAGGCGAGCTGAAGAGAGAGAGAGAGAGAGAGAGAGAGAGAGAGGGAGAGAGCCGGCGTTGCCATTGTCGGGTACCTAGATTTTGGCTGTAAAATTTATGGTCGTCGTTGGCATTACCGAACGAACAATTCGCTCACGGATGTCGGGACAGGGATCCGAACGGCAACGGTTCAGGATTGTTGAAAAACACTATACATGTATTATGAATATAGGTGATATGTATAGGTATATGTATAAGGGTATGTGATGTATCATATAGATATACATATACATGTATGAGACGGTGAAATCGTTGGCGTTGAGTAAACGCCGCTGCAGTTCTGTGTGTGCGCAACCTCGAAATTCGTTTATCGAATCGGATTTTAAACTGCATTGAATTATTCCTTTCGATTGATTCCATTCCGCATGAGAGTTCCCGCCGATGTGTGAGAAGAGATTTTTGAACGGGGGCCAAATATTTTAGATTTATTTTAACGGCTACGAATACAGAAGTGTTTCAGTAACAGTAGTGCCGATTTTCAGCCACCAAATCGATCTACTTTCAATCATCATCGATAATATTTAAGTAGATCGGCATTAGGATTTTATCTATCAAATTTATGTGCACAGAGTTAATCATAACGATGGAAGGTATGGTAAAATTTTCTTGTAAAATCGAACGATTTAATCGTACCGAGACGTGTTTAGATAACCTCTTTTTACGAGGCTATCTCTGGAATACTCTGCTAAATGAAGTGTAATTAA
The DNA here is from genome assembly GCF_021155785.1 of Neodiprion fabricii. Taxonomy (NCBI): domain Eukaryota; kingdom Metazoa; phylum Arthropoda; class Insecta; order Hymenoptera; family Diprionidae; genus Neodiprion; species Neodiprion fabricii. Next base: position 21,544,695 of record NC_060239.1, read on the forward strand.
TTCACTTATCTTGCAACACCATATGACAAACATGCGACTGCTTGGCTATCACGTGCTCTTCGAAAACACTCGCTTTGCCTTCATACATGCGGCTCTCTTCATCTCTTGGATTAGCCTACGATCGGAATGTTGTGGCAAAAATGTTCATCTTGCTCATCGCGAATCTTTAGAGGATTGAGGTGATCTATCGATGTTATTTTTTAGTATTTTATGCTTATTCTTGGCATGTGTTCAAAGGTATAAAAACGGTATCTGTACACGACAAGCGTGTGGCATTGCTTTAAGATCCCGAAGCTTCTCAAAAGGATACCGAGTTCTCGCTGCGAGATCGCAACGCCCTAAGGATGGAACATAATCTAAAACATGTTCATCCGTGTTACGACAAGATCAACAAAAATGTTTTCTTTTTTCTTATTACGCAGTGTTCTTAAGCTAAGTTTATTGGCTGCACTGCCAGGGTATATAGTTGAAGAGAAGACAAATGTGTAAAGGAATAAAAACCATCAGGAGCACCATGATTATTTTGTACCATGTACTTCGTTACTATCGATTTTATTTTATTTGTTGTTATGAAACTCCGGATTTGTTTCAATCGTTTTACTATTTACTCATAATTTTAAAAAAATTTCTTACACGGAAAGTGTGAGAGTTTCGAATCAAGGATTCTGTTGAAACTTTTAAGCGTGCTTCTTTGGCCCAAAATATAGAGCTTCTGGTCTGTAGTTCTATCCATTCCACATCTCTTCATTACAGTGAAAACTTATTAAATTAGCAATTCGATGAGCCAAATGCCGTTATATGTAATAAACGAAACCTATCGTGTATTTTCGCCTTGAATATTAACTTTCGTTGCCCTCTATTTTAGTTTTGATTACAGGCTCTCATATATTCAATTGTGAACGAATATATTATCATTTCAGAAGCATATTGAAGTTTGAAATGCAAATTTTCGACAACCTGATTCATTGTGAATTGAGCAAAAAAAAAGCCCAATGGGTGGAACTGAGCATCAGAAGTTCCACATTTTGGCCAAAAAAGAACCCTTGGAATTTCAGAAAAATCCTTGATTCGGAAGTCTGATACTCTCCTTGTAATCGTAATTTGTGTTAACGAATATTAAAAAAACGGTTGCTTGTGTACACAACATTCGAGCAACAAACAGGGGCATTTTTAACGGTTGTATACGATGCAATGGTGAGATTGTTTAATTCACGATTCACTGACATGTATTTGACAAATCAGCGATAGATGCATTTTACGTAATCACTGATGAAATTCAGAATTTACTGTCGATATACCAAACTCAGAGAAAACACCTAATCCAATAATATATTACCTGCGCTACCTTCGTCATAAACTCGACTACTTTGTGCTTATAAAAACTAAACAATATTAGGGCTTTTGACGGATTTATGACATGTATACGTACAGGGATTTCTTGACTCGTGTGTGTATCGAACCGTGCATTTATAACATCGCAGTGACGTCACAGAAAATAGTTTTCCCTCGGCAAGTCTCGCTATTTTCTCAAGTAAGTGACGTACGAACAACGTTGAATTCATTTCACACAGCAAAAGTGCAAAAGATGAAGTTTGGTAGCCCTGTGCAGATTAACGGGACACATAGCTCAGTTAAATTTTTTTTGAGAATAAATTAAAAATAAACGATAGTTTTTTTTTTTAGTTTCCGTCGAAAATCAGTCTTATTTGCTTTGAGCCTAAATAGTTACAATATGTGAAACTAGTGCAATTATTATAATAATATTTCAAACACATCTATTTTTTTGAAAAGCTCTTTTCGAATGAACAAAATCAGTTTACAAATAAAACAGGACTGTAGATTTCTGTACACTCTGAAGGGAAATTAAAAATTTTGTTCAGTGTTTTTAAAAAAATCCGTAACATTGGAAGTATGCTTCGACTTAGTGTATGCTATACATTTGTACAACATTTTCACAGTGGTACATTAAACATAATCAATTCATAATATTGTCTAGACTCGGCGTCAGTAACGGTTCCCCATAACGAACTGTAAACCACCAATATCCTCAATTCAGTAAACTCTGAAAGTAATATCAACGGTTAATTCAACACTCGCGTAACGTGTTTTTCGTATGCGATGGCCGGACCTGTACGATCGAAGAAACAAACTCACGTGCACATCATCTTGCAGAGGTCAATTAATTTTTTACCTCGGGGATAAAGCAGAGAGTAAAAAGTAACACAGACTCATTACATGTACAAATTGTAATCTTATCCTTGTATATTGTGCTGCCATTAATTCATTGGACCACAAACGCACTCGATTCAATCAACCCACAATTTCAGTGAACAGCTGCTCACTATTTGGTCGATTATGATTGTTGCCGCTGGCAATATAAGCGGGAATGAAAACTACTCTTGGTGCTCAAGATGCGAAGACACGATACGTCCTGCATGCACGTGTGTAGGATCTGCGCTCGCTAAGTAGCAAGCTAACTTAGCCGAAGATGCCCCAGGGGAACTTCGAGCATATATTGGGGTGAAAGGTGGCGGAGGATGACAGCGTTTGAAGATACGACGCGGAGAGAAGGGGCACCCCTTTGAGATTCTACCCTTCACATCAGAATTCGTATGCAGCATGCGTGGAAATCTTCTCAGAAGATACTTCCAGGAGAATGGAAGCTCTTCGTGTCAAAGAGCACCAAGTCCCCGTAAAGAGTTCCAGCTTTTCTCGCTGAGCACGTGACTTGAGAAACAGACCTCTTGGTCGAGATAAATTTTTCAGTTATCACCTTGGCTAAGTTGAACAGTGTCCTCTGCTCAGTCTACTCAATACTATCACCATTGGAAAGTATCAGTAATTTTCACATGAAATATCTGAACCAATTCATCTCTAGTTCGATTGGTCAGTTCTTGCGCGTTTCAACTTCCCGGAAACGAAAATCGGTCTGGCCTTGGAGGACTTGATTTGATCAGAAGCTATTCCACATTTCTGAACCTATGGGTTACCGAACTTTAGCATCCCCATAAGCATTGCGTAATCCATGGCGTTCGACGGCTAATCTTAATCCAGGTTGAGCACAATATTACCAAATTCCTATTGCCACTACTTCAAAATACGTTGGCATTGGAGAGAAGGGAACACCGGGCATGATTGGGTACTTTAATAAAACGAGTCAAACCCCATGTGATGAGCTTTACCTTCAATATTCGTTGTGATGGGTCCATTGGTCAACTAACATTTGCACACTCATCCAATGAATATCTGAGCTATGCGCACGCAAGCCATCACAAAATTGTCGTGGCACTTGGATCGACCAGCGAATCAATGTCTTCTTGAAACCATGCCTGCGGATGCGGAGAGAAGTTCCCAAATCCATAAGAAATTGGAATCTTCTGCTTCGAAACGCGTGAACTTTTAGAGGCAATTGCTGATATGACATTTTCAACAGTGTAAAACTTATCCCTAACTTGATAATGGTGAGGATTGGCTTGGTGGATCGTTTGTTGCAAAAAACTACTCAAGCAGAGTCGAAAGAAGACGCGCATCGATCTTCTCGAGTCGCACAGTTGTACACTCGCAACTATAGTGGAATTTTCCTTTGGAATGTTTAATGAGAAGAAAAACAGCGTTGAATGCTTGGGACTGGTGCTTCATAAATTTGCTAAAAATGTTGAAAATGTCGAAAAACGTGGATGCTTTATCGCAAGAAAAAATTGTGAATAATTAGGAGCATGAATTTTTTTCCGTTCCCCTTCCACTCGATCGAAGGGCCCAAGGATTATACCACATCGCTTGTACAGTGGAGATGACGAACAATTAAGATAAGGAGTCGCGAGAGCAGCATAATGATATAAAAAGAGCAACGAACATGTGTGGAGCCAGTTCGTGACGGCTCTTCGATCGAGTGGCATTACAATTTACAACATTGAATCACCAGCCCACTATATCCAAGTTTCACCCAGTCTCACTTCAGATCGCCAGACCCAATAATCACCACATTTTCGTAGAAAATTATTTGTCGCTGATAACCCAACAGGTCAGTGATCATATATCATTGTGATTTGGACAGAATCTTATTCGACATATACCTAGTGTGGATATTTTTTCATGTTTTCTCGCCTTTCGCTCCCACGTACAATTTTTAATAACTGTGGGAATTTAGATATTTCCACATACGAAATCTGAGTACAACTCAAATTTTTTTACTGCCTCGATTTTCTGTTCAAAGAATCCTTTGTCTCTACATATGTATCCCATAAGCATTCGTGAAAAATAGATTGTCACGTATTTTTTTTTTGGTATATATTTCAAAATTTAATATGGTTTTCCATAAATATTGCAGTATTTTAAGTAATTGCACTGATTTGATACCATCAGTAACACCCAAGTCTGTGATTGTTTAATGAAAATTTTTACACACTGTTTTTCCATGTACTCTCGTGATTTTTAGAGATGAACAAATCCACGAAAAAAAAAATGTTTTTGCTTTAAATTATCGCTTGAAGCTGAAAAAAATCATCAGTATTGCAATGATCCAACTACTTTTTTTATTTTCTTGGAACTGAAATGTCCTTAAAGTTTCATCGTTAGCATTTGATTTCCGTTGAGCTCCCTTGGTGTTTGAACTTGGCAAAAATTTATTCGATTCAACAGGCAAGTGATTAGTGGGCACCGCTGTTACATGACCACAGAAGCACGTGCCTTTCATCATGAATTAGATTGTAAAGAAAATTGCTATTCAAAAGTTACAAAAGTACCTTCTGGGATCTTTCGTGCGATCAGCCCAAGAAAGCTTCGTAAGTGATTACAAACTTCAAGCTGGTACTAAATTTTACCAAGAAATCATTCGTGATAATATACGAAACGATTTGCATCTTGGTTCAAAGAATATCTGCTTTCCATGGCTCCATTGCATTAATAGAGCCAACAATCTCTCAACTCCAGATATTATTTCTTGCCATTGTTGTCCGCACGGAATATCGTGTACCACCAACTTTGCCGTTTCTGCACTCTGTAGTCTGTTAAAATCTGTTGAAAAAATTGGAAGACACCCTGAACGAATGTTTGATAAGAACGTATCATTATCCCCATTTGTTCTGTTTTCAGAAAAGAGATCCCAGAGATGGCGATGGAAGCATCAGCAATGGTAGTGGACTACCTGGTCTTCGCCGTCTGTATTATTGCCTCCTTCCTCATACCCTTGTGGGGAAGATTCCGTGCAAAAAAGAAGGAAACGAAGGCTGACTACGTGTTTGCGACTGGAACTGTCTCCATGGCAGCCATGATGTTGTCCATAGCAAGAGGAACACTCGGAGTCCGCTCCTTTCTCGGATATCCTTCCGAGCTCTACTACCGAGGCAGCGCGATGTGGGAGACTCTTTACGGAATGGTGCTGGCATATCCCATTGTCTGTTTCATTTTTGTACCAGTTTACTACAATCTTGGAATCACTTCGGTGTACCAGTACTTGGATATGAGGTAAACCGCAGTCACTTCCTCCATTGCGATGCGACGAACAACGATAACATTTTATCAACACTGAGCACTGACGGCTGCTGATCATCATCAGCTGGCAGCATTGTCAAGTTACATGATTACACAATTAGTGCATGTGTAGGGTCTTTACAACGTATCATATCCAGTCTGGACCGTGACGAAAAAAATGGGATTCATTAATTCTTGCCAAATTGATGCGTTCAAAGCTAGCTCAAATCTCCAACACAACTTAGATTGCATTATGTCTATTTACAATTTCAACGCATTCAAATTTAGCACTAAAGATGTGACTATAGGCAATACTTTATAGACATAAAGTAACAGGTAGTTGAAATTCGGTTTTCACCAGACATCGAAATAAATCCAGCAAAGCCACACTGATTGCATGAGAAATTTATAGTTCACATTACCGAATAGTCATTAAATGTTTTCATTTTTCACGATGGCTAAAAAAATTATAGTTTTGGGTATCAACTGACAATTAGTTTTGTGTTGTGACTTGAAAATTTGTTGTGCTCTATTTATTTTTGATAACGGTTACTAGTACTATATTTTCTCGTTACTATTCGATTTTGGTGTATTTGATGTTGGTGTAAAAATAGATTAATATTAATGCCTTGACCAGCTGAAAAAATCTATTGAATTAATTGTGAGCAAACAAATTTAACGTTGCAATAAGCAGAAAATGTGAAATCGGTAGCTACAATTACACTAATTTGTTACATGTACCATATTTTCTTGTGAATTCAACAATATTCAAACCATTACAGTCATAATACCCATTTATCCAGAATTTTCCAGTAGCGATATGTAAAGAAATTTTCGTCAGTGTAAATATTAAAGCCAAATAGTAAACAAAGTATTTGAATTTGGAAACCTAGGCAAGTAAGAAGTATTCTAGTTGAAAGACGTAATATTAGAGCAGATGTATTTCTACAGCTGACAGACAGTATTATTCTGAATATATTAGCTCACCCATTTTGTCTGGTGTATCGTCACCTACGCAATCACCTGACAGATGTTCACATACTTTATGAATGAGTTAACTGAATCGACATTAATTAAATGATGAGGAACTATGTGCGTAATTTGAAACACAAAGATCCATATAACCTTGTCTATACGATTGTTTGAACCGAAATAAGCCACCAACATTTACCGAACAACCAAATTCATCACCGATCATGCTGCCTTCGTCATTTCACGTACATGATGCAGTTATTTTAACTGATGCTTACCCTTGCAGGTTCAATTCTAAAACTGTGCGCTGTCTCGCCAGCTTCTCCTACGTCATTCGTAGTCTACTGAACTTGGCAGTGACTGTGTTCACTCCGTGTGTAGCCCTGAAGACGGTCATCGGACTTCCTTATTGGGCCAGCATAATTGCCATCACGATGATCGCTGTTGTGTTCACTGTCATGGTAATATTGAAATATCGATTGCATTCTACAGTACCGATTCGGTTGCATGTATAACAGATTTTTACATAACATCGTGTCAGGGTTGAAGTGTTACCCACTTAGTAATAACGCACGTAAAATGCCTGCACTTCGTGTCAACACCGTAGAATAATATTCTTCACTCGCGGTTTTCGTGCAGAATATCTCACTGTCAGAATTAAAATATACGAATCCTGAGTCATAGGATGGATTCTGCAGCTTCAGGGCTAAAACTGATTAAGGACTTTGTTGTTCATCGTCACGTCGTTGAAATAGACGTAGGTAAACGGTGCTGAAAATTCATAGAAATTAATATTCATATCATGAGTAATTGGTTCCACGCGTTTCAGCCTGTAATGCCTACCGTGATTATGCACACATGTAGCGATTCTAAGTACTAGGCAAACACCGCTAATCAAATTGATCCGTGCGAAAACACGACAAGATTCATGTTTTAATTACTCAAGAATCAGTGCCTAACACTTGTAACGATTACCTTTTGAGTGTACAAGCCTTAACTCCGGATTCGTTGCATACATTTCTCGTAAGATGGAGGGTGATAATTACTCGAGTACCATCGGTAGCTATCTTATCTCTTATTATATGCACGATAAACTCAACATTGTCTCTGAGAAAAGAGCATGGATTCCACCGTCACGAAGGAAACGATGTGAGGACGATTCATTCAAGGGAGTATGTAGTAGATAAAGGTGAAAATTTCAAGTCACGTACACGACACAAATGTATGTTCTGATCGTTAAATGCAGAACGGGTGACTCAAGCACCGGTAGATACGGAGTGAGATCTTTAATGAAAGTTAAAAGGAAAACGAAGAATGCGAAAAGGCGGGGAATAGTCGAGGGTAGACGATAGCGTAGATAGGTACGTAGGTACTAGCGGCAAGACTGTTCGAAGAGACTTCATTTTATGACGAATCGAGCTGCGGTTCCCAACTATATATACGCTAACGTGTAAAAACTATCTAACCAGTTGCACGGTTCGAAGAACATTTCGATCCAGTTGGTATGAGTTTTCGCCCGTTTGTCGAATCTGGATTACACGTGTAATATTCATTCGTCTGGAAGAACCAATTAAATTCAAACCTCGTTGATTTGCACGCGAATGATAATTCTGTCGATATTTTTATTTTTTTTATTTTTTTTTATCTTTGATATCTTCAGGCTCAAAACCGGTTTATTTACCAGGAAATCATACGGAAATTACGAAAAACTATTAAACTGGCATTGTACAATTTAGTTCTACATGAACACAACTACAACATTACGTTCTTACCCATGTAAATATTATTCGAATTACGCGATACAGTCTAGACTTAACAACACCCCTGATGCGTGATATGGTAATATAGTGTCAAAAACTGTTCGAGAGTCAACGTGATATTCAAAGTGTAACGCTGCGAGTATATTTTGCCGATGGTAGGAAATAAACATTGTTAAGATTTAGGAAAATAGACCATGGAAAATGTTCTTCAGTATAAACATTAGGACGCCAGTCAGTCGAAGCCCGAATAACCAACTCTTTTGCATTTCAGGGTGGGCTAAAGGCTGCCATTTTGAGTGACGTCATTCAGGGGCTAACGATGATTGGCATCTGCCTTGCTATGATAATGCAAGGTGTCTTCGAAGTGGGTGGAGTTGGCGCTGTACTGAATATTACCGCCGAAAGAGGACGTCTTGATTTCTTCGAGTAAGTTTTCTGTCTCTCACCCTTGCATACATCAGAATAAAATTTGATACATTACAAGATTCATTCGGATATGCAACATGGGGCCTCATTTCAATATTGACAAATACCTAATTCCAACAATAAATGAAACTAGCCAGCTGTATAGATACTTTCAATACAGTTCACTCCAACATTTTGAATATACCTCCAGTACAAACAAAGTAAATTCAACACCACACATTTCTTAGTCTCAGAATCAGCCATCAAACTTTCCGCCCTTCATGTGGAATGTTTCACTATCGAATAAAGGCTTCCAGCTTATATTTACTCTTGACTTGATCATAGTCCTGTGACGATAAAACGACAAATGAAGTTCTTATATGTCGCATGGTGTGAAATAGCGAAGCATTCCGTTTGGCTGAATTGTTGGGCCCTTTGCATGCACCGTTGAGTTTGCTGTTCGTCCTCTAGTAAATAGCCAGTTATTTTAAACTATTAATTTCGTGAACAGTTTTCTTGGAATATCTTATTACTGAGTTGAATCGTCCACTGTGTTTTGGATTCATGCCAAACAATGGAAATTCCTTATGTTCTCGATAATTACAAAGTTCGTAAGAGTAGTTATACAGAAAATTGTCATACACCTCAAGCTGTACGACTTAGACTTGTAGATACTGCACGGGGTTTATCGACGCATTGAGACTGTATAGTATTTAATATTGTGCACCCCACGGTAAGATTCTAATGTTTTTTTCTTCGTCCATTCCAGCTTCAATCTAGACCCTACTGTACGTGTGGCTACGGTTTCAGCTGTGGTAGGACAGCTATTCATGAGTCTATCGATTTTCGGATGCCAGCAGAACTTCGTCCAGAGATATTGCAGCATGAGTAGCAAGAGAAAAGTGACCAAGTAAGTGCATTCGCCTCTCACTAGTACCAATTTCCGGAAATTACAAACCCTTTCGTGGTAATTTACACTAGGTGGTAAAAACTTCTGGTCCAAATATTGAGGCAACTACTTGTAGTGGTCGATGCAGTTCGTCCGGATTGAATTTTAACTTGTCATTTGAGAAGCTAATTTATTCGTAATTTTGTTTTAGAACAATGATGGCGAACATTCCGGTGATAACGGTACTCTTTTCCTTGTCCTGGGTAGTTGGAATGGTTATCTTTGCGAGCTACGCGGACTGCGACCCGCTGACACGCGGCTACATATCAAAATTCGACGAAATCTTGCCTTTTTATGTCGAAGACAAGTTCGTATACCTTCCGGGTCTCCTAGGACTCGTCATGGCGACATTGTTCAATAGTGCCCTTAGCCTGGCGGTATCGAACCTCAATTCTCTGGCAACAGTCACCTGGGAAGATTTCTTCAGCCAGATACCCGCACTGAGCAACCTCAAAGACACCCAGCAGTTGAACATCATTAAATTCTTGAGCATACTCTACGGCTTCGTGATCATGGGCGTCAGTTTCCTTGTGGGAATGCTTTCAGGCGTGATCGAATCGTCGATGCTGATGACATCGGCGACCTCCGGGCCATTGCTAGGAGTTTTCATCCTCGCTATGTTGGTCCCTTGTGCTAACTGGAAGGGTGCCGCAGCCGGAATGATCTCCAGCCACATGATCACGCTCTGGATAACTTTCGGTAGTCTGACAGTCAGCAAGACGGTCGAGACGCTTCCGCTTTCTGACGCGGGATGCCACAACAACAGCTTCTCCGATCACATCATGAGGCCTGGTGCCATTTTGGATCTTATTCCACAAGAAATCAGCACTACGTCCGCCACGACTACCGTCGCAACGATCAGTGAATTCGCATCAGAACCGTTGGATGGGTTAACTTACTTGTACAGCATAACCTACATGTACTACGCCTTCATCGGTAGCTTCATTACGGTGTTTGTTGGAACAGTCGTGAGCCTTCTTACCGCCGACGACGAAGCCGACAGGTACGAGGAGCACTTGCTTCATCCCCTGGCGGTGAAATTCTCGAGAATGCTTCCTGGCCGAAAGAGGCTTTATGCCAGCACCTCGAGGCTTGGAGGCTGCAGTCAGGCGACGTCCAACGAAGCGGTGCAGGAACCAAGGGGAAAACTGGGACCCAACGAGTCGCTCGATGCCAACGGAAGGCCCGAACTGGACGGTAGTTACGTTAAAAAATTGAATGCCCTCAAGAGTTTATCCTTAGACGTGACAAACGAAGTATCAAAGAGCACAAAGCTGTAGAGTTGAGAGTCTGACAGTACAGGGGTGCTTTACGCTTCTTCGACCCGCTTTGAATGGACGTGAGACAAACAGGTCTTTGTATCAAAAAATAAACCGGCAATTACTGAAAACTCATATCCTGCATACCTGCGTTGGAGAATCGTTATCAAAAAGTTACGCGATTTCAACTGCCTACGGAGAGGTGACTTGACAATAGAGTAAAGAATAACGATTATGATTTCCCTAAAAGTGAATTTCGAACGTGAGGCAAGCGAAGAATCAAATGAGTGAATGGACACGAATGATTTTCGTTCGTAAACTGACTTTAACGACTTAAGTAACCACTGTGTACGAGCGCACTGTGTATTGTTTCGTAACAAATTAGTATTACATGTCGATAGGTTTCGCAAAATATTGTGACGGACAATTGTGTGAAAGTGCTCAAGGCCTTAAACGATGTGTAAAAACAATGAACAATGCAAAAGGCATGTCGATCGATCAAAAGACGAGAAAGTGTGAAAAGTTATGTACGGTTGCGACTGACCATAGTGAGCGATCAACGCATGATTGACTATCTGGCCTGCGAACACTTGTAAATAATTTGGAAAACTAGACTAGAATTATGTTAGTAGTATTAATGATGTGCGGCTAGTATGTTCAATTTCACACATTCGCAAGAGTGCAATATGGTCAGTGCTTTTTTTATAGTTAGGCACACAAAGACCAACAATTTCAATCCAGCAATGAAAAAAAATGAGTTTACCTCTAAGCCCAGATCAATATAGTGGCGATGAAAATCATGCTGTTGTTCCACTGGCTACATTGTCGGTATGATGGTTTAAGTTGCTGTGTTTGACTTTTAAACGCCATCAATCATGTACAAATGGGTAATATTCTGTAAATAAATTTCTATCTTTCATTTAATAAAAACTAAACGGTTAATTATTATCGCCTCAAGTTCTCTCGCACGACATACACGCGACTACATTATCACATTGTTATTAAATTACATACTTTCATAAAGTCTTCGTATGACTTTCACACTAATGGCGTTACATTATCGCCATATCACTTTTCACGCGTTATCACGGTGAGAGGCGTTGCCTCTAATCACGACCGGGTTCCATCGTCACTGACCGTTGTTCTCTTGAGCTACGAGTCACTGCTGCTCATTGCCTTTTGTTTTCACGACGTCCAATGACAACTTATACACATGGCTCATCAGCTGATGAGTTACGCACGCGCCACGTACCGAAAGAAAAAACACAACGATTTCCACAAGCCCTGCGGGTAACTTGGAAAATTTCGCTACATATTTTCAACTTTCACCGGATTTTGACGCTTGGGATCCCTTTCGCTTTAATGCCTGTCGTGGCAACGCTTTGACGTACCCGGAGTAATTCGTTGTCACCTCTGCGTCTTCCTACATCGCTCAACGTGTAAGCGAGTTGTATTCCTCTCTTCTCTCTTCTTCGAGAGAGACACGTCAGTATCGGAGGTTCGTTAACTCCCACACTTCGCGAAGGTGAAAGAGGAAATTTATTTTTCAAACATGTCAGCGTAATATATCTTTTCCGTGACGTTATTTCATACGTTTTTTCCCCCGATTCCAAGTTCGCGTACCTGACGCGGACTACGTTACTCGTTATACACAGACGCACGTAGGCATGAGCCGGAGTTTTTTAGTACTCGCGTTACGAGCCTCTCTGGTATTATCTTAACACCCGTGACGAATCGCTTCAGCAACCCTCAAATCAGAACAATTCAAATGCTCCAGCCTCTGATTGCGAGGGGAAAAGTTAACACCCGTCATGAGTTAAATGCCCGCGTACCGGACTCGAGCTTTACCGTGTGACGTTTTCCGACGACATTTACGAGCGATTCGGAGTTGTTACCGACTAGTTCATGGATTTATACATAGGTTTATACATATATTATTCATTCTCTTCGATGCAAATGCGCAACGGCGTGCATGATTTATTCCCAAGCGCATTATCCGTCCTCCCGCGGTGCCTCGCAGGTCGTTTGTTACAATTTTATTGTTGTTATTTTTTCAATCTTTTTTCAACGACAACTCAATTTCATCGGGTTCTTCATAACGTGATTTATTGCTAGCTTATATACAGACTCTGGGTGTGTGTTTGAGCAAATACACGAAAAAACGAATCAGCGAGAAAAGTACACGATGCTTTACTCGATGGCGAAGAAATGTATTGTGAATAAAAACGAAAGACGTACGCGTACATCGTGATACTTCCAAATCAGAGCAAAACCACCCGCGAACGAAGATGATGGGAACGTCTGGTTTCGACGAGGTGGCGCGGGGAATAAGAGAGCTAGGCAAGGGATAGGATTTTCAGTTCGCCGAAGATTCTGGGGATAGACAGATACTGCCCGAAAGGTGTGAAGCGAGAGCGTACAAAAGAGCGAGAAAGGGAGTGAAGGAGGAATTTTTTCACTGATATACAACCACGCGTATAAGACCGTGCGAAGGGTTCGCGAAAAGATTTTCTCTCCATTTACGGTCAGATAAAAAGCCATAATACCGTTATGCCTACGCGTACTCGGGATAGAAGCTGTCGATCCGAAAAATAGAGCTAAAGAAGTTTTGCCAACAGTAGTCGGTTGTGACGGCATCGACGTGACGCGATGGATAATATCTGATTTGAATAGCGAGGACTTGCAAAGAAGGGAGGTGCAAAAATGCCATACAAACCCAGCTAGTACGGAACTCCCGCCCTCTTAGAATACGGAAGAAGATTCAAGATCACCCACTCAGATCGTAAGCCCTTCTTCCAAGGATCGATCGACGATACGGTTTCAATATTCAAATAGGTATCTTGAAATTTCAAATTTCATCGATAATATAAGAATTCCAATTTATTTTCAACAATTTACCTTGTCTTTATTCGTCTCAATATCCATAATATCATAATCTTATTCTCAAGCAGCTTGGAGTAGACGTTGCCATAATCACTTCGACTTGAATCTGTAACACTTGGGAAACTCCGGAGAAATTACTCAATAATTCTCCGTAAATAAGAACGCTTTCAAATCCTTATTATGCTGGTTGGATTGCCAAAATTTCATAACTTCGAATGTTGGCTGACTTGATAAAATGTTAACAGGAATCTCACCGGATATCTGCGTGCCCAAAGAAAAATATATGATATTCGCGTCGATTGCATGTTCTGAATTCGCTTTCGTGTCTTCGAAGTAAAGTGAACACGGGCTCGTTTTTCTCGTTTATACTAAACGCACCTGATCTTTCAGTCGAGATTTGCATTTTGATACTGCATAAGCCTACGCGGCGAGAAAGATAGACTAGATTTTACTGAGAACCGCAGGAAAAGAGGAAACACATCAAGGTTTTTGGTCAAAAATACCCATTTAAACTACATTTTTTATTATAAATGTAGCAGATTTTAGTCACCGTAGAGTGATTTTCACCGTTTTTGGAGTAAATTCTGCATTTTACGAAGTAAATTTGACCGAAAAACCTGATGTATCCATCTTTTTCTGCAGCTTTAAGTAGAATCTGCTCTTTTATTCTCTCAATATGTCACAAAATTTTCCAATCAATAGATATAATTGGATGTTGTTACAGTCTAAATATAACAGTAAGAGGATAGAATTGAGTGACAGTGAAACCTACCAAACTGTTCACTGAGATGGATGACAACGATATAGCTATGGAATGACAAAAAATGTTACAAAAAAATAATACATCAGAAAGAAGGGATTGTGTTAAGAACCAAAAAAAAATGGATCCCAAATTTAATGACTAAAGGCTTCAGCCAAAGAAGAAACAGACGGTTGGTACTTATTAGGCAATGTAAGTAACGATATCGAAAAGTGACGGTCGGAATGGAATGAGATAAACTTAAAAGAGGATACTCAAAAAGGCAAAGGGAAAGGAAGGGGAAGGGGGAGCCTTGTGGATAAAATGTAGTGATGCCACAGGTCGGAAAAACGTAAAACTGCTCCATAAAGTTAAATATTGGTGGAAAAATGGTTCGAGAATGTGGAATCAACTAAACTGTCTAGATGACAAAGAACCAAGGACCAAAGGACCAAGAATCAAAACAAAAACCAACAATAAGGGTAGAAAAAAACACTACTTAATAGTCTAAGTAGAGAGCAGAGATAGTTAGAAGCATGAAGATCGGAGGCCGAAAGCACGCGGTAAATTTTGAATACATGAAAGTCAAACAGGTACAACAAGACTATAGTTAGAACTGTAAGGTAAATGTAGAAGAAACTACAGGAGTAGCTTTTTGACCAGAACCTCTGCAGCGAATTGCTATAAGAAATAAAGAGAGATCCTGTAAGTGAACATGCATCATTTCGGAGTGTCTTCACTCTGTGGTCTTTGATTATGAAACCCATACCGATCAGACTTTTGATTAGATAGGGTGAAAATAATCAACAGAGAACCCTCGTGGGTGAAACGCCCAACCTATAAAATACAATCCTTGAAAAACTTCAAATAAATGAGATTCCACTTCGATTTATGAATAAACAATTTTACATCCGATGGCAAAATATAGTTTCAAACTTTTTGCCGTATGCAATACTATCGGAGATTACAATGAAAGTCTGTGAACCCGTTCTAAGTGATGGAATATACCAAAAATGATAGAAGTATTTATAACAAAAAGGTTCGTATTACGTTATATTATAGTTGCGTCTTTCTCTTAAGGGGGGAAACCGGTTTATGAGGTCGAAATTTTGCTGTTTTTCATGATTTTTTTAACCAGGAAGGAATAATCACAAAATGTTTAAACTTGGAGGATATTTTACTTATGTTTTCAAGTACACTTTGAAATTTTTTCAAATGATTTCCGCCGGAAATAGTGGAGTTACCGCGTGCAGTCCATGGGCGATTGCCATTCGAGCATTTGGCTTGCGTACATCCCTGACGTCGCAATTTTTATCTGTAATCATTAGGATTTTTTTTTTCATCAAAAACATATTTTCTAAGAATATGAACCTAATTTTGATCAAACAAATTGAAAATTGCATGTTTTTGAGGTGTTTGAACACAATGTCATGTTTTTGTACTATATTTTTTCATCTTTCTTGCATAAAAACATATATTTTTAATAACAATATAATCCCCGAATTAGGCTCGTATCACGTGGAATTGAACAAAGAATATCTACACCAAATTTCAGAACGATTGATCGATAAATTTTTGAGCTAGAATGTACGCAAGTCGAAAAAAAGTCGTTTCCAGAAAAACGCGTTTGAAATAAAATGTAGCGAAAACGAGAAATTCAAGGCAGTAATTAATTATAAAAAATGCTCACCGGTTAATCAGCTATTCCAGCACCATATAGCAATCCCTCTTCTTGCTCATATGCGTTATTCTATTATTGAATAGCACAGCGGTATTGAGGCAGGTAGCTGGAAAAGAAGGGCCTGGGCGACCGCTCCGTTATAATTACCGTGCGCTTCTTCTCAGAACCGACGGGCGGTCACTTAAGTGCTCATTGCATTCGAACTAATGGGAATTTTGCTTTGATATTTTGACCACATATTCTTCAATAGTTATACTAATGATTCATGCAATAAAGAAAAGACGATTTTTCGATCGGTCTAAACTGGGTTCCCCCCTTAACCAATCTGGTCATCGTATACAAATATCGTCCGAAGTCATTATACGATATTGCTTAAAAGGAGGCGTATTAAAGATTCTCACGCCTTGGAAGCTCACCAAGTCTTAGAAAATGATTGTACTTGCCCGTAATTTCTCAATGGATTTGACAGACCGAGTCAAAAACCATTTTTTTTTTATTAACTACAACCTGCACAGTATGGAAAATTTTGCAACTTGTGGCTGCACTCTCTTACAAATTGACATAGTTTCTCAATGAATGTCAACCGTATTACCACGTTTAATTTTGTTGTTTCCTTTTTTATCTGTCTGTCTTTTCCATCATAAAAGTCCAAGAAATGCTTGCGGTTCTCGTATCTCTTACCCATGACTCATGTCTAAAGAATTTTGTCTACAGATTATTGAGCTGAAGATTCGAACCTGAGGTAGCGCTTTATTCAACAAGAAAACCGCACGTTACGCAGCTTCGGTTAGTTTCTAATTATTTCCAAAAATCTCAAATCTTTACGTAGGTATGTATAAAAGATTGAACTTACTACAACTCACGATGCTTTTAGTTCATTAATCACCAGCCATCGATCATTGAAGTTATGCCGATCTATCAGACGGAATGAAATTTTTTTTCGCATCATTACTCATCTTCCATCAAATTTTGAATTGATCCTTGTTCAGGTTTTCAATTTTCATTAGAATCCATATCTTCCCCCGGCTCGCTATGAAATTGGCTCATTTACCGTTTCCCTTTAGAATTTCGATAAAAATTGATGAGCATTTTTGGGAAGGTGACGTAGCCACCACGCCGGCTGAAAAGCAGTTCGCGAAACGGACACACACACACACATACACACACATACCATCGATGTAATTAATTAAGGTAATTCTATCGGGCTTCCGCGGAACCCTATATGGCCCGCGTTTCTGCAGGATATCTGGAAAATTTTCCCCACGCGCAATATCAGGATGATAGATTAATACGAAGCGTAATTACAGGCGGACCCAACGCCGTGACGGAGGTCGTGTTATCGTCGGCATGGCAGGGCAACACGCGTTCCCCGTTACGTTGCGTTATCGTATCCGGGCAGCAGTGCGGTTAACGCTTCGCACCGTTCGACCCGACAAAGTTCCAAGCATTCGGCTCACGATCAGCCTCTCCGTTCGTATTACCAAACATTCCTGAACGCGTCCGAAAGCAGCTCTTGTGTTTTCTCTCGACGACGCCGCGACGCGACGAGTGGAATCGGCTCTTGTGCCCTTGGTTCGAGAACGCCGCGACGCCGAGTTGCCGAGTTTGCGCCGTGAGCGCCGCGTCGCGTCGCCTGCATCGCGTCATCGCTTTGCGTTCCCTGACGCAGGTTCCGTAGCGCCACAAACGGCCGTTTAGGTCGGCAGTTTCCACCGTTGCTAAGGTACCGGGAACCAACAAAATCATTGTTTTTAGACCGCAGCCTCGCGAGCCGGACTTCTTCGTCTTTGTTCCGTTGAATTGACGCGAGAATAAATTTGTCACAATACCGAAATGGTCTAGCGAAAGCCACGTGTGCTGTCTCATATTTTTTTTACTCTTTACTTGGATTTTTATACTAGTTTTTTACACCCGCCGTAAGCCGCGGCGGCTCCGAATCACCTGTCAGCAATTTTCTCTGTGCCGGCAACTCAGACAACGGAACCCCATCGTCATGGCAGTCGAATCAAGGTGAGTGTTTTGGCTATTCTCTAGTTGGTTGCAGATACTGTACACTATTTATCGCGGATTGATGTGTCTTTTTACCGTGGCGTATTGAACGGCTCCTTAACGGTACGGATTTGACACGTATGTCTGATAAAATGGGACATATCACCTTGTGCGGTTTTCACGATTTTTCTCCAATTTATCGACGTTCCTCCCTGCTTATAAAAGTGCTGAGATTACTAGAAATCTCTCTCTCTCTCTCTCTCTACAAAATCTTGTAAATAATATTATTAGATATCAATATTACGATACTAAATTGGCAAGATTTTTCACGAATACTGACATTACGAAATGCAATGTAATTTATTCTTAGTTGAATGATATTCATTCACTTATTACCAGAGACGTTTTATTATAGAGAGAGAAAGTGAAAATTTATTATCAGTAATTCTTTAATCCTTCGAAATAGTTTAGCTCAGACCTGAAAAACTTTATTCGACGCACAGAATCTGCTCATTATTGCTACGCGGTAGTAGATGATTTCATAAACTCAGTGAAACTTTGTTCAATCTGACGATATTGTTTAGTACTTTGCGTCAATAATCAGCAGTTTCATTGAATCTAAAATTGTTTTTTAGGTCGAATAAAAGAAAATAATTTCTAATTTCTTAAAAACTAAATCAAGTCACGCTTACAGATGATTTCAACAACATTTATTACAGAGTGTGCATATCGATATCTGAATTACATACAAGTAACCGCAGTGTTAGGTGGTCTAAATTTCCTTAAACAGTTATCTCTCTCATTTTGAATTTCCTTCGCCATTCATGATTATATGATGTACCATCAGAAAATTCAAGCTCACGCACGTATTCAGTAATTTGAATTGCTATTGACAGAGAATTAACGAACCAAAATTATTGAGAATCGTTGCTTATCTGCCGACTATAGATAAATTCATCAAACGGTGACCGACAAGGGCTGACCAATGGATAACCCAGGTCTGAATTAATATATATTCACCTGATAACTGCGGTTTCGCAGCAGTAAGATTCAAGATAATGTCCTGATATGTTTGACCTCTGTAACGTTGTTGTAACGATGCACTTTGAAGAAAATGATTATACTCAGATTGTGCATAATCAACTATTCCAAAGTCACTTCAAAGTTATAAGTAATAAGAAATAGTAAGATTTTTTCAGATGTTTTGTTATATTAACGTTACTGATATCAACTTTGTGTTTTCTGTGGATATGAAACGATGAGGAAATTTTATAATAATTGATAGAATCTCCATGTAGCACAAAATTTTATACCGAATCTGGGACTCTTTGAAATTCGAACCCGAGTTCGATTCCAAATTCCTCTCGAAATCCCAAACATAGGACCAATTGAACGCGATACCAATTTCATCAAATTGCAGCAAAGGTTTTGTACAATCACGTTCCCATACTCGATAATGATGAAGTTGAACTTTTTAGTGCTAATACAACGAAACAATCACAAATAACAGATATTTCACAATTTTGAAATTGGTTTGTTCTGGCTGGAAAATGAATACGTGGATTGTGCTCCATTCAAACCCTTGTTCACTGTTTACTTCCAATCTGACGTTGTAAAGCTTTGCAATAGTAAAGTAATAGCAACTGTTAAATATTTTTCATTCGGTATTTCGTTAAATCAAATAACTGGGTTCAACTTAGATTAAATAATTGGTACATAATATACATATATTACATATGTATGTACATAAATGTCAAGCTGTGGTAAATTCACCGGTGAATCAATGCCTGAAGAAAAGCGTTCACTGAATGAACGGCCATGTAACATAAATATGCATAGGCATACTTTTTTTTTGTAATTCGTATAGTTATTGGTTACCACCGAATCACTGACGCAGTAACCGTATAGCAGGAGCAATTGCAATATTTCTCGTTAAAGTCTGTGGAATCGTCGTGAAATCTCTTTTTATTCGTCTCAATACCAAAAACTTTTCCCTAAATTGATTAATTCTACGAATGAAGCAAACCGTCTTCCTCAATAAATATCACATGGTTTCTTCAGAAACAAAAGATGTACGAATAGAAATATTCGATGACACGACACTCCCTCAGGTCGAAGCATGTACGCAGTATACGTACGCTGGATACATTTTATTTCAACTGGACTGCTCGGATATCTGAGGTAATATTGGTTTCATAGTGGAATATTTGTGACAAAAGTGTTAGAGCTTATAGGAGAAGATCAAATAATGCTACCAATAACTTTCTTGCTGTGAATCCAGTAAGAAGCAGTTGAGATTGTCTCAAATTTCTCTATGCCAAACTTGTTGGCTTTATGAGATAAGATTCGAGTTGACTGTCAAATGAATCGAAAAAGACGAAATTTTGCAATTAGCTTCAGACTCCCCAGTGATAGTACTTTTGAGTCCAAAGTGGTTTTAAACGTGGTTTAGTGATAGAGGGAAGCAGAGGGGAGACATTTATTTTCGTAATAGGCAATGCGAAATAATAAATTTGGTGATTTGAATTCCTCTATTGCACTATAATCCACAATGATTAGTGATCAGAATCAAGTTTCGTATATTTCACATGTAAAATGTTTTGGTTCATGAAGAAAGTACTGTTCGTGCATATGGCTCGTCTTGCAAAATTGGTGGAAATGAAAGGTCACCAAACCTTATTAAAAAAAATGTCAATAATTCATAGTTTCAAATTATCCAAGTTCTACAAAATTTTGAGTCATGAATTATGAGCGTGAAATAAATTGAAAATTATGACCTTATTTCTTTGCTCGAGATTAGATCAAATCTAGTGTGCATCCTCTTCGAATCCAAAACTGCTGCAAGTTCTGAGACATTGAAGCTGATTACGAAATATGTTTACAATCGGATTTATCTGTTTTTCATCTATCAATAAAAACAATGAGCTTCTTATCAAAAAATTAAAGGTGACCTTGATCCCTCCCAAGTACGATCACCAAGGAGTGTGTTGGTAACGCCATCTCACGTCCCACTCGGAACCCCATAAGTTTGATCTGAAACATTTTTCTGTGAAACTTATTTCTCCTGACGTACTTGACCGTACCACTTCGAGTCTGAAACCGTGTACACACAACGGGCTTTCGAGTGAGACCATCGCAAATTGCTCAAACTGGCTTTCATCTCATCGGCAAACTGTAGCGAGGAGAGATATGGCCTGTGTACCCGCATGGTAGGCGTATAGAATGCGGTAGCGCGAAGGAATGTTGAAACGCTGTGCAAGAATCGATACGATTCTTTTCAAGCTAGTGAACAATTCGAGCGAACTGTTGAACAGCCGATGAAAAGCGTTCTCAGTCACGGAATAGCGCTGACAAAGTTACGAGCATAAGTGTATCGTAGTTGCGGCCACCCAATATACCTATTGATTAACAAGGGGAGTAAAGCCGGTTTCCCTTATATACCCGGATACGACGATGTGCCTCAAGCCTTGGACCACAATCTGGCATTGAGAACCCACTGACGGGTGTTGAAGTACAGTTACCAAACACTGGTATATGTAATAACACATTTAGGAGTACTGTATCGTGTCAAAAGTGCGGAAATTGTGTGATTTCTGAAACGATATTTTTTGCAACATTTGTCAGAGAAAGTTTGATTTGAGAAGCAAGGATGTTGCCACTAATATTGCGTAAAATTAGGGTTGGATATTTACGTTCGAAAGTACAACGCGTAAAAGTGAGTTTTTTGAAAGTGCGCATGTGTTAAAGAGACCCCTAATGTGTAAAGTAGGAACAGCATTTTAATCATGCGCCTGCGCCAACATTGTTTTACCGCACTTTTCGATAATGGGGCATTTTAAACACGCTCCACAGGCTTCGAAAATCAAACTTTCCAAGCAGGTGTTGGAAGAATATCATTCTGGATTGAAGTCGTGACCCTATAGTTCAGATCTTTCAGAAATACTTAGTCAACTGCTGTGTCTAACTCATCAAGGTCGTTATACAAAAATGTGTGATGATACCAATACCAATTTAATTATCGTAGCAATCTTGTTAACAAAAACGCTTCGTATAAAGTGTTTAAATTGCCAACTCGTAAGTGCTTTAGGAACAACACATTATTTCAAGCAATAGTATAGGTACTGGCTTCTAGAACGATTGGAAATGCTCGTCAATCTGTTCAGGATACGTATAGGATCTATAGTGGGTATTAATTACTTTGAAACTCGGAAACTATTAGTAGAGTCTTAACAAATTATACCCCGTGGCAGAAAGTTTAATTAAATTTCACAGCTCAGCATTACTTGCTTTATACATAACATGACGAAATCCTCTCTGTCATAAAGACATGGACACTGAAGGTGAAAATTTTGTTTTGACAAACGAATGATTGCAAGCAATTTCCACATATCTATATATATGAAAACGAACATCTGTCCGTTTGTCCCATATGCGTTCCTATAACCTTCATTCGATTGCGATGAGACTTTGGTGAGTTGTTGTGCGCAAGCCCACGAAGGTCTCTGAGTTATAAAACCTAATTTTTTTGTGTTTGTCCGGTTAGAAATGAATGTTTCTTTGTTTGTCCTGTATGCGTTCCTTTGCCATTACGAAGGTATATGAATTGGTATAACGATTTCACTGTAGGTGGCGCGCGACTCGTTTCAACGAATTAACGTATTTCATGTAGTTTACAAAACAACGGAACCGGTTGTGATTATTTTTTTTTTTTTTTAATGTGAATAGCTACAACGTCTGACCAGGTCTTAGGCTGTATTTCTTGACAACCAGATCGACAGTTTTCGAGAAGTAACGATATTTGTAAGCCAAGTAAGAACGGGATCACAGACTTGAGCGACCACTTACCAAATTCTTATAGATAGAGGTAAGCTTCGGTTTGGTTCTAGGTGATGTCAGATATTATGAGTCTTTATTCAAATATTCTTAACTGTGAGTAAGATTTTTTTCTCTGAACAGAATTTTCATTTTATCATATTAAATTTTAATTTGGCAGCTAGTTCCTCAATAAAGCACGATGTACGTGTTATGGTTCATTTGCAATAAACAATCTGATTGCAACCAAACATGAAAACTCTGATGGCAAAATTTTTAAAATGGTTCCAAATCTGCAGTGTGTGATCGGGTGCAAGTATTGAAAACTTGTCGGCTCTCCGCCTCTTATAGCATGCAAACAAAAGTAGTACGATTTAACAAATTCACGATCTCAATAATATGATTAAATTGAAATAACATCATGTCAGTTGAATTTTGATTCATATTAAATGAATGAAGTGCCCAATCAAATGTATTAAAGGCATGTCAGTATTATTCCTGAAGCATGTCCGATGCTGCAGGATGCAGGAGGAAAAAAATTTAAAGATGTTTATAATATCCACGTAGATAACTGCATCACTTGAAACATTGTACCTTGATTCATAATAATAATGATGTTTTATGTAAATCAATCCAAGACTTGAAGCACATCCATGGCTATGATGCCAGAACTAGCCGCCAATGGGAAAGAATAGCTGAAGACGCAGAATTCTGCTGAGGAAAAATTCAATCGTATCTGAAAGTAGTAAATTGTGTTCTAGTCAATGTTTAAATGCCGAAAGCGCAAAATTTTAATTCATTTATTCGAGTAGGTGCTAGAACGAAATCGTTACGTCCGAAAACTTTTGATGAAGCGGTTGTTTGGTATCAGTATCTGATAGCTTGAGCATCATTTCATGACTGTCTGTGAGGGAAAAACCATACGAATGTATTATACTGTGATGAAGTAACAAGTGTTCCCGATACTTTGTTTGCGTCACACCTGTGTTCGTGATTTAAGTTCTATCCATGTAGTAGTTGTCTGGCATAAGACAGCGAATGTAATTAAGCAAGCATCGATATTTCATCCGTAACACACCCACTAACCAAAATCTCTAGGAGTCGTGATTCAAGTCCGCATGTGTGATCTGCAGTTGACACTTTCTGTTACCTCATCTACAAATATTAGTATCCGTGTGACAAGCCTTTGACTGATGGGCCAAAATGTGTTGGCTAACCATAAGGGTCATTTCATGATTTGTGCCCCCCCCCCCCCCCCCTTACTCACCTCCTCCGTTGTTGTGACGTGACTCATTCGGTAATTTGCAATTTAGAACTTGATTGAAACAGCACTCCTAATATTATCGTTATTTTTTATTATTTTCAAATAAAGTAACAATTTGTACGATCTCCGACAATACATAGGTACTCAAAATGAGTAGAAAAAAATTGTCTATGCTTATACTGTTCTTGGCTGAAAAAAAAAAAAAATGAATCATCTTGTGTTCATAGACTTTGAAACCGTTCCTTTACGTTATTCATTACCAACACAGTAACCACTTCGTTATGTTTTTGAATGGCAATGAGAAAATTAGAAGTCTCACACTTTTTCGTCCAACCATGGAGAATCGTCGACATTGTTTATCAAGCAAGGTCTTGTACAATTTGTTTATTTTCAATGACAAATACATAACAGAACTAAAAAACAAAATGACTGTCAAGGTGCGGAAATAAGCTTCGAGTGAAGGCGTTACGGTCATTCGATGCACGAATAATCCGGGCGGAAATAATACAAATAATGTTAAACTTCAATATAACATACTTATATAGCGATTATTTAGCCCGTGACCATACTCAGTTATATCAATATTTTATATTAGATGTGACGTCATGAAACTTGAGGCCCCCACCTTATCCCCTCGTCACGTCTTGTCAGACTTTGAACCTCCCCCCCTATCCGAGATTGGAGCGTCAAAAATCATTTTTTTCCGAGAGCGGCGTCTCTTCTGTGTATTTTGGCCGTTCAATTTTTAAAGAATTCGAAAAATTACGAATTTGGCAGCCGAACTCGACTTCTGTGGAATCCAGATGCCGCACCAGGTGCATTGATAAGCTAAAACAACCAGTAGAAGACTGAATTAGATAAAAAATCGTAGCACAATAGAGGATGGTGGAGAATGCTACACTAGAAACTTCGTGTTATAGCGCAGGAATCTTTTAATCGAGACGATTTCTTGAAAACGACATCTTCGTTATGAGCGTCATTTTCAGTCTGTGCACGAAAGTAGCCGCAAAAACTTCACTTTCTTAATTATCAATTCGATTTCTAGTCAGAAAAATCGATGTTTTTACGAAAATGGTGGAGCTTTATTTATTTTTTTTCTCTCTGAACATGGCCCGAATAATACTAGTCCTAGAAGCATTCCAGTAAGACTTGACTGACAATGAAATCGGTCCTGTAGAATTTAGGGTATCGCTACAAAAGGAAACATATGTGAAAAAAATTGCCCAACCTTTTACCCCACATCCTGTCAATATTATTAATTTTATATGATTAAAAAAATTTGTTTTATACTATTCAAACCATTAATGAATACTGTGCAAAAAGGAAATTTATTTACTGGCATCCATTTGTTCCTAACAGGTTCTCGAAAAAATTGCATTTTCGGCTGTTTCTACGCTCTAGTCCCCTTAAC
The DNA here is from genome assembly GCF_021155785.1 of Neodiprion fabricii. NCBI lineage: Eukaryota > Metazoa > Arthropoda > Insecta > Hymenoptera > Diprionidae > Neodiprion > Neodiprion fabricii. The sequence continues at coordinate 21,570,288 of NC_060239.1, forward strand.
GGATGACCCCTAAGGCAGTCGACTTTATTGATAGACTTTTGGTATCCACGTCCGTCCATCACGATGTCCCTATCGATTGAGTTGGGCCATCTATGATGCTGTAGGCACGACTGCATCGTCTGCTGAAATTTTTAGGAATTGACACCTACATGCGTTGATTAGTTGTGAGATGGAAGCATAATATATGTGACAGGTTCAGGAAGCAGAATCAAAATGAATATTTTTGATGCTGGAATTAGCTTACGCGACATAATTGAACGGCCAAACAGCGCGGGGTCTCAGCCTTGGGTTCATAATCGAAGAATCGAGCAATGCCAGGTTGTATACTGTAATCTCTGATAAGCCCGACCAGCAGCATGAGCACCTGTGTAGTAATTGTTACAGAACGCTCTTATGCTGACAGATCTCATCTCTTACACAAGGACGTCAACAATAATTATTGTCCGAGCTTGATCCCACTCACCATTGATCCTGCACGTTGTTACTAATTCCATGCCTGCTTTCGCACTGCTTCTGCAATCCTCGAGCCCATCGAAACCTTCGCATACTATGAATATTTAAGGACATCCTCGGCTCAGGATGATGCTATCAGGGTTACGCGCCTGAAATGGGATCCCTTATGATGCAGCTTAGGGAAAACTAACATCGGAGCTTTCAAATCCATAATGTTCTTCACGGCTTTGATAATCAATGAATGCATGAAGGATATTATGAAACAGACAAGAAAGTTACGAGGCGAACCACGCGCCCAATTAATAGTGCCGATAATCGGTCGCGTTGTTTTATTCTGTACAAAGAATACGGGGCAAGGTTGAAAAATAAAACAGTACGTCCGAATCGGAACAGAAATGAGGCAAGAATTTCCTTGCGGGCAAATATTTCTGACTTCATAGTTTACAGTTTTAAGAAATCGGCAAATTCAAGCTTGTTTCGGTAGATACATGATTTGCGAGAGGGAGGAATGAAGTGTTTTATTGAAGGATAAATACTGTAGTTTGGGATAAAAAAAAAAAAAAAAACTTTTCAAGAATGACCACGTTGTGTCAGTGGAAGATATCATTGATGACCCTTTTCAAAAAATAGAACAAAATGTTCCCAGCTATAAGTCTTCCAATTTTTTGAGGCGTCTTAATGACGATATTCATTTGAATATCAGATTCAGTTTCACTTCCATTACGGCAAAATGACAATGTGTTAATCGGTTCTAGGGATTTTTTGGCATCATTAACGCGAGGATTAGACTCATAACCCATACCATTTTTTTCAACATACATTATAGTTTCATTCATGACTGCAGTCAACGTTATCGAATTTCGAATGTTAAACAGTTTTATCATACCGAAACTAGGTTATTACCAATTTCGGTATTGTTTTCATTCGACATATTTGTCACGACTCGCAATCCTCATTTTTTTTGCTACTTTTCACTTTTTAAGTCTGTTGTTATTGGCCAAAGACACGCTCATTTCTTTTATGCACCGTCCAGAAAAATCATTCCAAAGTATATTTCGTTGTTAACATCACTTGATTTTTTCTCTTCCTTGTAACGAGCTGCATAGATGAGAGTGTCTCGGGTAGATTTCCAAACCACTTTATCCATCGCACCATGTGAAAAGAATTTTTCTCGCTGGTCACAAATAGAGCACTTTTATAAAGGCATAATTTATTTCAATTGGCATGCGTCGTGAGCATAAAAACATTCACCAGCTCACCTTTTGTTGAGAACATAGTCCATCGTAGGGAATGTGTGAAGAATTAACCAATAACGGTAGCAGAATCCAGGGAATGTCCTTATTTCACAAATTGGCTTTTTATGAAGATACCGAAAGTATTCCACAAATAGAAAACAACCAATCCGCATGCGGCAAAGGTATTTGCAAATAACTAGCGTACATGTAAAAGCTGCGCTTGCAGCTGATCGTAAGACGCAATTGCTGCCTGACTTGTCAAGTGTCTCTCTGTCTATATGCTTCACCATCGCAAAAGCGTCTTTTGAACGACAAGATAAGTCGAGTGGAGTACATGAAATCCCTTCAGTTTCCATCGAAAAGCACGAAAGGTGTGCACAGATTGTAAGACCTGGCGATCTGAATTACACTCGGAACGACCGCAAGCGTGTTCGTCACTTCGGTTTCACATTGCGTGTACAAAAGATAGAATTCAAGAGATGACAGGAACTCGCAACTATATTACCTCGTATTGGAAGTTGTAGCTTTTGCCTTGTTACATTAGAAGATTACTGTTCCTTAATCTTTTATTATGAGACTTGCTGGAACTCTCGGAAATTGGGAAGAATCTCAAGCTCTTCCAAAACAAAGCTAGAAAACTTTTCAACAATTATCATTGAACCATGTGCGTATCAGTTTGGTCCTCAATGCCATTTGCTGGTCATAGGTCTCAGCTAACAATAAGATCCTCTTATCTTCATTTATCTAATGAACAACTTTACTCTCGACAGAATTATAATCATTTGATTGTTAGACAAAGTGGATTCGTAGAACGAAACATGGTCGGACAAAATAGTAGGCAATCATGATTGGAATGTAATAGCACTGATTAGAGGAAATGGAGCTCGTAGACAGTACATAGAATGCCTTTGAATGGTATAAGATACCTAATTTATTGTTCGTGCATTAGTTGTATAAAAGTGACGTGTATGGCATAATCAGTTCCAACTGGTCGAAACGTTTTCCGTTTTTGCAAGTGTATTGGATTAGTGCTGTAGCAGATTATTATTATTATCATTATTGTTATTCATTATTAAATGAACTGACTCATGCATCCACTCTTGTCAACGATCACTCGAAACTGACGATCTTCAAGCAAGTCTGTGCATCACAGGTCTAACCGATATGTATTTGCGAATTTGCGTCATTGAACAATCGCAACGGGTCTGTGACGCAGGACTAATAATAGATTTTAATGGCTCTCTATAGAACTTGGGCATGTGGAAAGTTGGGCTGCGGAAATGGGATTCACTTTTGGTACATCTCTTCCTCCTGATCTCTATCCTTCCTTGGCACCGATTTTTTTCAGTGGTTCGAGGGGAGAGAGCTATATGTGCCACTAGATAGTCGTTGTTCGAGATCATTGATACCCTCCGTCTCGGTTTTCGCTCGTTGAACAACACGTCAGATAAGACGTTCCTCGTCTTTTCAAGTACTCCTTCCATCTGCCTATCAGCCCTTCTGCAGATATCTTTTTTCTGGTTTTGTATTTCCCTCTGACGCTCACTCCCTTTCTTTCTCCCTAAAGACGGTCTCCGTACCTCATAACTCTTCTGATGGAGTGAAATCTTTTTCGCTCCTCTTTTTTACGTCCTTGGAAATGCGATCCAGGCTGTGTGAAACTGGGTATATTGTCGGCCATGGTAAAACTCCGATATCAACGAATCATCCGCTACAAACGCACTCGTGCTCAGGAGGAATCCTTCAGATCTGAGCTTCGGGACGCGATAAGGTCGTTATCTCGATGGCATGGTACGTATATAGCAACTTCGTCCAAGCGATGTACCTACACGAATGAATAATTCATTTTCACCGAGGGGGTTCCATTCAGTTTCGTTTCGTCCCGTCTACATCATTTCAGTCACTAAGTTGAAATTTGCCGGTATTCTCGCTTGTTCGGTTCTTTGCAATTCATCGGATTAAGTCGACCTCCGTACGTATCTCGTACTCAAGAAACGCACAGAATCCGTGCGGTATAGAAAACCCACGCATGTACGTTGTTTGGTAAACCATGGTTTTGCACTCTCTTCGTGCGTTCACTCTCCCCCTCTCACCTCACTCGCCATCGCTTTCTGTTTAACGCATCGAGCGTTACAAGCTCCGAGCTTGTAACCCAAATAAGGAGAGGCCACCTCTCCCTTTAATTACCTTATATCAAATCAGCTTTGTTTGCCAGCAGGTATTACGTTGCATGGATAAAAAGCATGGATCGGTTGAAAGAACGATAATGCCGTGAAATTTTTTTTACTGCATTTAATCGATAATGTTACGCTTTAGCTTATTTTGCAAGACACCAATAATCGTTTTCAATCAGAACTACAATGCGATTCAGCATAATTATTCATCATACGGATATAAGAATATACCGAAGTGATCAGCTAGGTACTGGAAACCACTATTTGTGACTGGTAAACGAATCTGGCTATTATGGGTGCAATGCAAGACCTCATTTTAAAACATGTGGCCATAATTGTTGTGCGAAGTTGCAACGGACATGGAGTGGGCATATTTCAATGCAAATATAATTACCAACAAACATTTGCCCGGTGTATTATCGATGTTAATTTGTACAACCGACCACAGAACATACTAAATATAGCAATGAAGTTTGCCTGTTCTATAAAAGCTGGGGTAAAGCACAGCGCAGTGCATTTCCGATCAGGGTGCAGGCGGTGTATTCGCGGATTGAATCCGGTTGATGTGCCGCCTCTCCGTTTCCGCGTTGGGGTCTCAGGATTCCTCTTAGTCAAGTGACGGAGCGATGCAGCGGCTTTGCCACTCCGCGGAAACCATCTCGTCAAGTCGATCTTGGATGGAAGTTGGAAGAGACAAATGGTGGGTGGGTGGTTGGTTGGATGGAATCGAAGGAGTGCCATGGGGTCGGAGCACGAGGGTGGGTAAGGGGCGCAGAGGGATTGTAAGCGAAGTAGGCAACATCGGAGCCCGGGAGAGAGAACGTCGGTCGAATTTTATTGAACTAAACTCAAAGGCAAACTGAGCTAGCTGGCCATTCGTCAGTTCCACAACTGTCCGTGGGGAGCCATTACGGTAATCGGAGAGAGAAATGGCAGCCCAGGCGAAAAGTGGCGATAGGAGACGAGAGAGGTGAGGAGCGCCGCTGCGAGGGAAGAGAAAAGGTGAGGGCCGCCGGAGGATTACCATAAGGGTTTAAATCTATGTTGACGTTCAGACTCGCGCGAGCACCACGCTGCGTCTCTTGTGTTTAATGAATTCTCCTCCAAGCTGCGAGCTCGTCTACAGCCTCGCGAATTCCCCCGGAGCCGTCTGAGCCTATGCCACTCACAAATAGTTACGGTGATTTAGAGGAAGCCAGATTAACCGAAACGGAAGATTGAACGATACTCTTACTTCAAAATGCATGCGACGGACAGTGAAGCGGGTCTTTGGGAATGGTGGGTACACATCGCGTGCCATGTATCTCAATCCATCTATAAATTTGATGTTTCAAACAACGGTACGCACACTTTATCACCGGCAAGTATGGCATGATTGAAAGCTGTGAGAGAACATCGAGCCGCTCGAGGTATACATACATCATCCCGGTGGGTATAAGTTATACACCTCCCACTCGTTCTTGTTCAACGACCAATTCACGGTAATATCGTGAACGTAAACATGTCTTATCCACTCCTCGCTACAGGGAACAGCTGTGCCAACCTGCTTTCAAATGATTTCTTCTCGATTGCATGTACTGCGGCATTCGCGCGTGTCTATACACCTACGTCATTGACGTACGTAAGCTTTTTTTCATCGTATCATACGAGATTCATTCGAACTGATGGAAATGCGCAGATTCAATGATACATTCGAGAAACGTGCGCGGTATTTTACTCAGGGTATAAGTTTAAATTGAATAGGAAGGAACAACACGCGATCATTTAGCTGTTCAGAGTGCCCAGGTTGTACAGGGAAGCACGGTTGCTATTTCTGTTCAACGAGTTTCTACGTTTCATTCTTAAGTATAAGTTAGTTCGATGATGGCTACCACAGTTCGCTGAAAAGTAAAACGAACCATTAAAACAATGTGAGCAATAAATCTGAAATTCTCTCGGCACTAATCGTTTAGCTGTGTGAAAAAAAGATAAATAATACGTGATCAGCTTGCATGAACACGTTGAATCTTAACGTGAACGCCACAAATTGGAAAACAGAGTTTTTTACGAAATTTTACTCGGTTTCCAATTACACGTTATCCAAAATACGTATCTATAGCGAAATCTGTAATGTCAAACATGCAAATACAAGGAAATGATGAAGTTTAAGAGGACCTCACTATATAGCTATAAATAATTCATTTACCCCCACACAAAGCTTGCACCAGGTACTTTAGGGTGGAATCTACCAGCAAAATTTCACTGCATAAATTAGAAACCACCAAAATAACAATCCCGAAAAATTCGTTTTCCCAAATATGTAAATGAATACCAGCAAAATTACCTTTACGTGCAAAAAATATAAAAATCAATCCTTATTGCCAAGTACGTAACTTAGTTATCCGTGAAATCAGATAATCAACGGGAACAATAAACAATTAGGGACGAAATGAAAAATTCAAAGCCAGTAGTATTTGACGGGTCTTTATAGTAAATGAAGAATGATCCTCGCAGTGCCCAAGATAAATGAACGCGTCCTTGGAGCGAGCAAATCTGACAGTACGCCACCCTCGGGGCCTCTCAGAAAGTTCACTTGATTTGCAATTTTTGCAAATTTTCTGCTCGCTGCCCCACGAATAATCTTAGGCTTCGGAATCATTAGCTATGCGTCTAACCTTATCAAACCAAATTAGTGTAGTCTATAATGATAATGACTGATTTGTAAGGTTTTCCAGTATCCAAGAATTTTCCGTAGTGTTGTAACTAGACAGTAATAGTTATTTTCTGGTAATTTTCCACTTGTTCAAAGCGTTATGGGAAAATCAATTATACTTAGTATGGCGTACCTTGTAATTTCGTCATTTTCCTCGTCGCTATGTTCCATACATTGAGCACTCAGTGCTGCGTGCCTCGCCTCATGTACCTGAAGTTTTGTTCGATCGAGCTTAATTGCAAAGTTTCAAGCTAGCCAAGTTCCAATAATTCTTCAAATATTTATCCGGGAATCTCAGTATCTTGGTTGGAACTTCATGTACATCTTGCTTCTCGAGACGTTCACCTTTAACCATGCTTTTGATGTGAAAATAGAATAACATAAGACGCGGCATTATGTATTTCACACATATTTTCACTCACGGTTACAGCTCGACGAATATATCCAGACCACGATTGTTGTTAAAATATTGATTCAAATAAAAATTTGTAACCCTCATGATAAACTAACGAACAGAAATTGGAGGAATAACTTTGCTGAACGTACAACTTTTTAGTTTTCAATCAGTTAGCACAGGTCTCAAGTTTGCAAATTGGCATATTTTTGCCAATTCAATATCAATAAAACTCCTAGACGTGTTTACTATTTATACACATAAATCATACATCTCGAAAATATTGAATTTCAAGGGAAAAATGCCGACACTCTAAAGCTTAACATAACCGTTTTTCTTAAGTTCTGTCATCGTCCCATCGCATAATATATAATTAGTGACAGAAAATAAAAATACATATCACGAAGCATGCTGTTCTTTACTACACACATTTTCTTATGCCAATCTAGAAGGATAGATTTATTAGACAAATAAATTTTTTCATGCCTGCCTCATGAGCAAGTCTCCTTTCATGTAAGAAGGAACTGATTAATTTTTCACATGCACGTTTCAGATCGCGTTTTTTTATTGATTATTATGATTATTCCAAAAACTTAGCTTTAATAACCTTAAGAGTGGAGGCTTCGTTGTTTGAGAAAACAAAGCGACTAGTTACGATTTGTGCATCACATTATTTATGCATTGTAGATACGAATCGGTTTACATGCTACTTATTTGTTGATCATTATTTCTTATATTCACAAAATTTTCAAAATTATCTCTGATTTTTTTTCCTTCAATTCTGTTTTTTCTTTTTTTTTTTTCTTTCAATGTACTTGGCGCGAGACGCTAGTGAGTATCTTGAACAAGTTATGAACATTAAATATAACACTAAGTATTGTGATTTTTTTCACAACAATCTGGTTCTAGTAAATCGATTCGATGACTTCCAAATTTTTTTTACGCAACAACAGAATAATATTTCATTAAAATTACATTCGATCTACCTCAGGTGCAGTTTTTAAATACTGAAAGCGGGTTAAATGCTTCATTTCGTTTTGCGTGAAAGCAAAAAAAATTGTATAGACAATTTCAAACCATCAATTGCTGAAAATTGAAAATGCTTCTAAGATAATGTTAGAAAATATTTAGATTCCAATCTTGGAAATTTTAGGATATAATGCATTTTTCCAAAATGAAACAAGTATCAAAAAGATTCCACTTTTCTTACACTTATTCATCTAATTATTTCTGAAGAAGCATGACCAGAAAAGCATTTCGTACGATGTCTTGATTGGGATTTTGAATACTTTTTTGTTTTAATTAAAACCGAAGAAAATAGAATACGTTTCTTGTGATTTGCCGGCGTGGATCTTCCCCTTAACCATTTGACTGGTAATGGAACGTATGTGTACAGAAAAAAGTGCACAACGGGTAATTAATGCATGATATATGTACATTTTTAATAAGTCTGATATTCCTCAATAAATTTAGAAGAAAATTGGTACACTACCGTTCTGGGGGTCGCTAAATTCATATTTGAAAGCAGAATTAAAAACTCAATATCAGGGATCAAAAATGGCGGCTTAAAATGCCGGTAATTACGACTAGGCTTCAGCACCCTTATACCAAAAAGTCAAGAGTGGAATAAGTCTTTTGAAACTGGTTACTCGGGGGTTTTGGGATCGCTGATGATGAATCATCCGTTATGAAGATTGAAGAATTGCAAAATGGAGGACTCGAAATGCCGACGACGATACTTAAAACTTTTGTAAAATTAGGCGGCTAGTCTAAAAACCATCACTCGGATGTTTCTTGGGTCGCTGACTACGAATACAAAATTGAAATATAGAAGAACAAAATAATCATAAAGTAATAAAAACTCAGCTATAGTCTTCATAAAACTGGATACCTAAATCTATAATTTAAGCTAAAACTAGCCAACTAACCAGTTTTCTCATTAATGCCGGCCTGATGCAAATATACGGTAAACTAAGGAGTAAAGTAAATCCATGACTAGTCTCTTGACATGTTGGGAATCATTTTTCACCCTCAGGGGAGCGGAGGTTCCTAAAAATGACTTTTGCAATGGAATCGGCGACTCCAAAAACTCCAACAAGTATACCAAATTTCTAATTTGAATATAACAACAAATTTCATAATAAACCTGAAAATCGATCCCAACGCACCCCTATTTTCGCCTTCAGGGGGTGGCAAATTAAAAAAAAAAAACTGTTTTGAAATGAAATTAGGGATCCAAGAAATCCCTGGGTACCTGCTAATTTTAGCGTAATTTGGTCGGTTGTGTGCGGCTATCAGTTTTGGCACGAAAACTGGAATAACTCGTACCTACCAGTCAGCCGGTTAATTGTCCAACTTTATTTCAGTACTTGCTCAATATCAATCAATAACCCTGAAAAACTGCCCGGAGATAATACACTGACAACAGACAAAAAAGTGAGAAAAAAGTTTATTCACTGTCAACAAACGTATATTTGGATATTGCGAAATAAATGATTCGTTGTTATTGTCAAATTTGAGTTGAGCCAAATATGAAATAATAACAAATTTCTATCGATCGTTATTTGGCTTGACTTAAATTTGATAATAATAAAAAAAAAAAAACAACATTTATTTCGCCGTATCCAAATATCATTTTGTTAACGGTAAATAAATTCTTAAGTTCCGTAAAAGAAAATTACAGCTAAGACGACTCATGATTTACGAATGAATCAAACATCCGGAAATGTGTAAAATTTTGATGCTACCAAAACATTCATCATGACACGCCGTTTTTCATATAATTCCATTTATTTATCGCCGGAAGCCGAATTCTTTCTACGTCTGGGTTTCATAACGACGTCCGCTCCCAGGATGTCGTATTCGTCAGAAATGAAAAGACTGGAGTGGAAGCTCCAGAGTACGAAGGAAGGAGGTCCTTCCGTTGATGCTTGGGAGATTCTTTGGATAGAGCATAATTGATCCCTTCTTAACCCAACCTGTCCGCGGCTGTCGGAACTGAGGACCGACTCAGCTCGGCTCCATAAGTTTCAACCTCGTCCTGGCGTCCCGACGTCGACCGTTCGTCCTCTCGCACTTCCCTCTTCCCTCTTCCCTCTTCCCGTCATCCCTTATACACCGCCACCAGTCGCCCGTCACACAGAAAACTTTCTGATTGCTTCTCAGTCGTCCTAATGGCTTACGCCTCGCCCCTCCGTCCTCTTTCAATCCCCAATTCCCTATCTAAAAGATATTATCGAAGAAAATTAATGAGATTCTTTCAAATTGAGGTAGAGCGCGGAAGAGTGGAAAAGCATACGAACATCGTCGTAATCACGCGACACGTGATTCGTCTCTGTGACATATCGTCAGGATTATGCCTCGCCACAGAGACAGCGAAGTCAACTGACCAGTTTTTGAGGAGAGATATTCACACGAGAAATCGGTTGAAAATTAATGGATCTCGGGCTTTCCTTTAACATCTGTAATCAAGTGCAGATCGCCGATAATTTCCAAGTGATTCCCAAGTAAACACTCACTCGCCTGTTTTATTTTCGTTTCCAACGTCAAAACTGTGATTCTGTATCTAATGATTGGAATGATTTTTTGCATGAACATGCTGAGTTATTCAAAATTCATGATGATACCGCCATAGTCGACAATGATTATCATCGGATAGAAAGTAGGTTTGAGTAAAATTATTGTTTCAAGTGGTAATGGACATTGATCGTTAATGTCACCCTTGTTCTTCATGCTTTTAGCTTTTTTCCTGTTTCTAGTGACCGCCAAATATTCAGCAATCGGTATTGATATGATCGGTTTGCGTGTCAGTCGATTTCACGATCAGTTTTCGAGGAAATCCTCCAATTGTCGTATTTTGAATGGTGATGCGTGTTGCTGAAAATTGATTGATAAAAAATTGCAGTCCCCTGTGGTTCTTCATCTATTAACAGCTGCTCAAAAATTTATACACATTTACGCAATGACATGATAGATCGCGTAAACTCCGTTTCAAATTATACGTTTCGACTGCGTAAACTGCATTTATGTTATGCTGAATAAAATTGATGGTTTTGACATTTGAACCTTGAAAGATATTAAAAATGAAAACAGTTGACGAGCAACTGGTTCAATCAGGCAGTAATTGCGAGACAGCTTTCATCGTTTATTTTTTTTTCTTAACTTTAACCGATATTTGATGTTGGATGAAAGGTCACAAACAGTACGTGTCTGATACCCCTAAACTTTTCAACCTCTGTACCCAAGTCCAGGTCATTGTTACAGTGTAGATAATCGCAATCAGCTTGCCTGCCACTGGATACATCGATGAACAACATCGATGGTATATTCAGCCGTCTGTTTGTGAGATTTGGTCTTGTGCAAGTTCAGGAGTCTGTGTCGAGTTATAGGGGGTTTCATATTTCCGTGGATGATTTCAGAATGGTTGGCAGAATGGATCACGCTTTCCATTCCCATGTTGACATCGTACCAAAAGACCCTTGTATCGATACTTGAGTGGCAGATTCCTCGAATAACTAGATACTGAAACAAATGCTCCTGCGTATTCGGGATTTACCCGTAATCACCTCTAGGCTACATTTTGTCCACTATCCTACAGTGTCATTTATTCTATGAATGACAGTATGAAAAGAGTGTCATTTTCATTTTATTCGTTTCCATCATTCCCTTTCACTGTCAATCCCAAATCAATTTTATTGTCATGAAGTTGAGCTAGTGGCCAAAGTTAGCAGCCAAACTTTTTAAGCTTTTTGGAATTAGAAAGATGCAATTCAGTTTTATCCTCATAATTTTACAGAAGTATTGGAGATTGAAAGTGTTTCACAAAATTTTGATTCCCAACTTCACTACTTTATTCGAACAAAAATTAGAGACGTCTGGCTGCTAGCTTCGGACTCGTTTATTGTCAGTCAATTGTAAATGGAGAACAATTGTGGAAAACGATGACGTATCTCTTCAGTTTCACGGAGGAAATTTCATCCGTATCTGCGAAGCTCGTTGAAATGTGAATCATAACATTGAAAACTGAATTTTCGAAATTTTCATACATTGGACGTCGTTGAAGTAGAACTTGTGTCCGAAGTGGCGAAAAAAAAAAAAATTTTCCAACGTGGTTGCCAGAAGTAACGTTAAGAGGCACACGTAGTGTGAAATTTTCAAAAAATCGATTTTTTTTTTCATATTTCGATAGGTTATACCTTTAAAAATAACATACTAAAATTTTAAATCGATATCTTAAATAGTTTTTGAGTTACAGCTATTTAAAAGAATAGCCGCTCGGCAGTTAGATAGTTGCATTGGCTACGGGACATACCTGAGCTATTGTTCGGAGTCTACCGTCTTCTCCAACCTTTGCAAATAGGATTCCGGTTTCTATTGTGAGCCTCCAGGTATATTTTTCGTTTACGTCACATATTTTCGGAGCCAGATACATTTAGTCTTATTGTGACCGTTGTATCGAGTACTTCGTAAGCGCGTTTTATTTAAACGCGTTTTTCTTGAAACAGCATTTTTCGAATTTGCTGGAGTGATTACTCGGAGACAAATGATCCGATCGCTATCAAATTTTTTTTGCATCTTCTCTATATAGTTCTCCATACGATGAACCTCCAGTTTTTTGATCTGATCAAAAATCGGATTTTGGTAGGCCAAAAACGACCAAAATTTTGGGTAAAATTTAACTTTTTTTTCAACATGCCGCCATTTCGTCAATTTTTGATTTTTTTGTTCGCCCGAGGGTCATCGTACAGACAATATGTTTTCGTTTAACGAGAATTTTTTTTTTCAAGTTTTATCAATGGAGAAGGCTGCAATCACTCCAGCAGTGGAGGACCTTTTTTTTTTGGCGCCGCCGGAGATCGCGTGTCATTTAAAAAATGTTTAATATATTATTCCAAAAATTTTACTGTGTATTCTCAAAACATCTATAAATATACCCTCAAAATTTTGAAACGATTGATTCACTAGTTTTTTTTTTTTTTAATTCCCAAAAATTGCCTTTTTTAGGCTGTCACACTAGGTGTGCCCCTTAACGAAATCTGCTGTCTCATCAAAATGATTGATAGTTGTGGCTCTCTAGTTCTACTCCTGCAGGTTGTCAGACTGGACAATGCTCAGAGAGAAAGAAAAATTGGTGAATTACGGGTGCATTATGGGTACGGATAATGTCCCGAGAGAAATACGGACGTTTGTAGCCAGCCAAACGTTGATGGGATGAAGGAAAAAGGGGTGCAGTGGGAGAGAGTGAGAGAGAGAGAGAGGGGGAGGGGGGTTAAATCCCGCAGTCTTTCCACTTCGCTCAGAATCGATCATAACTTACGCGAACCAACGCGTTGGAAACTCGAAAAAATATCCAAGTACCTATAGGTATAAAGAAACGAAGAAAAGCTAATGGCTTCTGTTTTAAAGGTGTTATAAAGTTTCGAGAACCTCATTTTCGATGGTAGGTTACTTTACGCTGTATGTATATACATACATATACAGTATAGTATATATACACACACACACACACACGTATATACAAACTTCCAATTTTCGAGCCGGTTCAGCCTGGGCAAAGTTTCTTCTTAATTTAATATAAAATTAAACTTACGCCGTTTCCGTCGACTGTTTCAGATGGATGCCCTGTCAGCTAAAGATCGAGGTAAATCTCTGCAGCTGCGACTACGACGGCATCATCCTAGTCTCAGGAAGCGCCCCGGGCTTCGACGAGCCGGAGCCCTTCAAGACTGTTCTCTACTGTGCTGCCCAGATCGACTCAGCCCTGGGGATTATCGGTGCCGTACTGCCAATCAACCTTCCAGCGAAAAGGCTGATCTACAGTCCGACGGGTCCACTCAATATGGACTACCATGACGTACGAAGTTTCGCCGAGGCTGCTACCGAGGGGGTAAAAAGGTTTGTGAAAAGTCTGGAACTCTTAATCACGTCGCTCATATGTGAGACTGTCTTTGTCAACTCTGTCACTTTTTCGACTAACAACATCTCATGCAAACTGCAAAGTCGAGATAACCTTTCGTAATTTCTTCTGGAGTTTTGAACTCAACCGTTTTGGTGAGGAAACCATTGAGAATAATGTACAGAATACAATAGTACAGCTTTCTGTGAACTTATGAATCTAATTTCGGGTTTGTTTTCATCGCTATAATCGTGCTGTTTTCCAACGAAAATCGGCTAAAGATTTGTTTTTTCACAGAATACAATACCTTCAATTTTGATTTAAAAAAAACTGACCCTACGTTTGCGAAAAATTGTGCAGAAGTGATGAAAAGATTTTTAGGGCTTGGGTGGAAGAATTGACCTAGTTGACCATAAGATTACGATTTTAGCACCGGTAAATAATGAAAGCCGCTGTACAAGTAGTCAAACTATTGGCGCCACTTCACTTGGTACATTGTGAATATACGCAAACTGGGAAGGTGGATAGGTAGTTAGTTGTATAAATGTAGGCATGTTAACTATCCTCAACTCTCAACATCCTTCACAAAGTTTCGCGAGAGGTGATTGATTACTGGCGAACTATGCTGACCACTTTAGACGCTCCATGCCCACCGTATCCACACAGCAAATACCCTCCCTTGTTCGTCTGTATTGTGTATATAGAGGAAGGTGCGGAGTGAACTGAAGGTATAAGCGATGTTTCATTTTATCTTCCGCAAGAATTGATGGATTCTCAAAGTTACGCAAAGAGTACGTCGTACTGTTACACAAATTACAGATGCATAGCACGATATTCTTGCTACAGCTACAACAATATGGATCAAAGATGTCAGAAGACAGGTACATCCAGGTTCGTGAAACCAGTGTCGAGTCGTATCACAAATCATTGCCAATGCAATCATGCAGGAGTAGTTGGTCAAAATTATACGCGAGGTTGAAGTTATAATAAGACATTATTTAAATTACGGTTCACCGAATTTCAGATAGTCCTAATGTTGCAAATTCACGATCTGATAACTACCCATTATTATATTGACTTCACGAAGTTGAACTCATGAATCGATTGATTATTTTGCGCTGAATATTATCTATCACCTTTGACAGTTGATTTTTGCCAGTACTTCGTCTCTTTTTCAAATTTTTTCAAGGTTTGATTTATACTCGTACTAAAGCTTCTCTCACTTCCTTTATATATTTTCAGCATGAAAATAAAATTCAGAGTTGTTGTCAATTTATCGCTTGACAAATTGACTAAGGGGTCAACTTCACTCTTTAGCTATTCACTCTTATTCCAGTTGATAAACATCCCGCGAAACGATCAAGAATCCTGTTGGTTTGACCAATTTTAATTAAACTGAGCCACAACACTAAAACAGTCAGAAGACGAAACTTAGGATCAACATCAATCTCGAATCTCTTTCAACAACTTATTTGAAAATTGAGTACACAAGTTTCCTTCATCCTACATTTTTTTTCTAATATAATGCACATTAATTTTTGTTGACACAAAACTATTTTCTCTGAAGTTTCATAAGCGTATTTTGGTTACGTGTTTGAAGTGGACGAGTATGGTTAGCTTCGGTGTGCGGGGTAAAAACAGATTCAGTCACGTCGTAATAATTGGCGACTGAATCATTACGACGGACTGATAACGAAAAATGAGTGACATGAATTCGAAAACGGTTAGAATTTCGAGCACAAATTTCAATTGCTTGATGTAGTCATCGTGAAATTACAATTTTTCAGACAAGCTACTCTGGCTTTCAAGTCAATTATGTTTTAATTGTCAAGGATCGTGCTTACTTTGATTCTGGTCGAAAAATTTAAAAATATACTACCAAAAATCGCACGTTTCTGGAACTCCAAGATTAAACTCCAACTTGAACGCCATTTCTTCTTTTCGTTTAACATGAGGCAGCGTACCTCAAAAATGAAGGGTTGCGGCAACAGTTGGGATCGATTTAAAGTCTTCCCTCCACTCTGTTTGACTTCTATTTTTTCACGATATTAAACTTTTTGATAGTGAATAAATCGGAAATCTCGCATGTTGGTTCTCAGATGTATAACGATCATAATTGCAGATAAGACATGCGTCCTTATTGGTCAAACTTTTTTATTTCATGTTTCAAATATTAGGTACAGTTTTCAAAAAAAGTATAAGTATCGACGTATACAACAGATTTGAAGATTATTCAAATTGGATGTTTGTTCTACACTACAATTTTCCATCGCAAGTAATTCTATGTCACGGGTAAGTGTGTAAGACCATTAAAATTTCGCAAAACCAACAACTTAGCGTAAAGAACTCGGGACTTTAGGTATAATGTCCAGGGTGGCCACCAATTTTTGGGAAAAAAATTACATGACATCTCTAAGTTTCCCAGGATCTAAAACCTAGTTTTTCCTGACATTTTCCCAATTCTAGTAAGTTACTGAAATCTTAATCATTCAGCGTATTAACTCTATATTCGATTCAAATTCAATTCGAATCTAAGAAAAATATAATCTACAAAAGAGTTAGTTTAAGCCAATTCGTTTTCTCGACGAAAAAAAGTAAACTTGTTACCTCAAAAAATCGTTTCTAATTCCCATGATAGGAAACTGATATTTTCAGTTTTCCATGACCAAATTAGAAATCCCCTGACATTTCCAGGTTTTCCAGGTGTGTGGCCATTCCGAAAGTCATCAGACAAACAAAGTGGGGTAGATAATCTTGCTTCATACACCACCTTAATCTGTCTCACCTAATGGCGGATATTTCTTAGGATAGGATCTAGTCGTATTTATATTTCAACGACGTTTCCCAGCTCGGACTGCAGCGGGCTAATAAATATGCCAGGAACGCTTCGCCGTTCAAGTCGACTCCCCCATATAGTTTCGTTCTAACTACCTCCTTATCATTCCCGGTATATAGGCATATATGTACATCTATATGTGTATGTACTTTCCATCCCCCGCGCTCCCTGGTCCATCTCCACGAGGAAGCCGAGCTGCAGGAAAGACGGAAAGCGGAAGACAAGAGATAGCGAGTGGAGTCGTATCTTCTTCGGCATGTGCATGTGCCAGCTCACCTGTATCTAGACGTGGAATCGCGTACCTACCTTGGTCGAGTGGGGGTGACTCGGAACGACACGAAGCTTAAACTTGAAGATCTTCTCCAGTTCCATAAATTATCAAACCTGAATCCTTGCGGGAGCCAAGCGCCCGACAGCCGCTGCTCCTGGCATGGCATATTATGTATTATACATATACAGTATACGTATACTTCGTACCAACGAAGATATCGTCGTATTCTTTGGATTTTATTACACGGACTCCCGTCTCACTCGCCTGTAATCGTACGCCGGCTCTCGCAGTCCAGTCAAAATGGGTCTTAATTAAAAATATTCGCGAAATGGCTGCATTTTTGCGTTTTTCTCAAGCCTCCAGTACTCAAATCTCAAGTCACTTTTGAATTGCTCGGTCGGCGTTCCGAGAAAACCACAAAATTTCAAGTTCTTTGCGTTTTTCTCAAAAACTGCAATCTATAGATGAAAAATGACTTGACCATCGTATAGAGCTGACAATTTTGCATCGAATTATGTCCTCATATGTCAGAAACGGAGTCGAATTGACAGATTAAAAAAAAAAAAATTATTTCATAAAAATTCCCCAGATGCCGTCGATAAGTAGAATTTCTTTTTTCTTAATTTATTAATCCGACTCCGTTTCCGACAATGCGAGGACATAATTTGACGTAAAATTTTCCGCTCTGCACGACAGTCAAGTCATTTTTCATTAACCGGTAACAATTTCTGAGGAAAATGCAAAAAACGTCAACTTTTACTGTATTCTCGCAAGGCCGTCTATGCAGCTCAAAAATGACTTCAGGTTTGTGTTTCTGAGGGTCGAAAACCTTTATACACCAAAATGCAGCCATATTCCAATATTTTTAATTCAGACCGATTTTGACTGGACGAACAGCCTCAGCGGCGAATTCTTCCTCTTGATCCACGAATTACGAACAATTTTTATCGCGCAGCTTTTACCCATCGGCTGCAACACGCCAGTCCTTTTTTTACATTTTTGGCGAGTATGGGGTCAAAAAGTAGAATGGCTGTGTAATAAAAGGGTCTCAATATATTGGAACTTTCCAAGACGTGAAAATGATTTCATAGAATTTCTAAACGTGTAAAGTCGAAGTATAGCAAAGTCAGAATATATAAAGTTATAGTACAGAAAATGAAAATTCTGATGACGCTATGTTTTGGGTCGATAAATTCTCATTCTTCGCTTTTTATACTTCGATTATTCTAGAGCATCGACATTCATACAATACGTTGCATTTCTCTATTTTGACATACTGTGATAGATTTTCGACTGTTTGAAGAATTTGAACCCTTTTGTTGTTTGGTGATTCTACTTTTTGACCACTACCCGATTTCCGCCCTTTATAGATCTTTTTTTCTTTACTTTTTTCAACTGTATTCTTTCCACAGAGCGCTGAAAGCTGGCGTCCGATGTCCCCTTCTTGTATTGCTCCCGGATATCCGATTCGACAACGTGGAACTTGTCACGCTTCTCGGAGCCTTGGAAGGCCTCTACGTGGTAAGCGATAAACTTTTTTATTTCCGACTCTCTTTGTATTTTGCGTGTATTTATCAAATTCTGAGAAAATATCTGCCACATTGCCGTCAAGATTTCACATCTTCGATACTTGAATTTGGTCATCATGCCGGACCTTACCATTTCCGGATCGTGAAAATTCCCATTCTTCATTTCTTTACAACAACTATGTCAGCATCCACATATTTTAAATTTGCAGAGAAATTTCAGGAAATCTTCACAAATCGAAAATTATTAGGTATTTATGTATGGATACAAACGGGGACGCGGGTTATGAATAATTCACAGGTTCTTATTCCCTGTATACTAATAAAGACGCGATAATTTTGAATATATATTATGTATGACGTCTAATACAGTCAAATGCCCAAGATAACGTGATGGAAAAAAATGTCTCCACAACAGGGTTTGGCACATTGTACGAAAATTGTTGAAGGGAAAGACAGCTTTTTTAACTCTACAATACTGCATTTTATCATTCATGTCTCTGACAAGAAACATCAGTTTGGTGTCCTATTCCGCTTGCGTTGCAGCTCATTTATGTTGTAGAACATTGAAAATCAAATGACACACTTTTTATCTTCTTCATCGGCGGAAAAACGTTTTAAAGGGATGAAAATGGCTCTCAAAGATATGCATCCAATGCGGTGGTTTCTTACTTTTGGAAATGTTTCTATTGATTAATGAAACACTTCAGCGTTGATTTCATTCAAATACATCAAACGTATCAAGAAAGCAACCCGTTGGACGCTCATTTTTGGAAGTTGTTTTTCCCCTTTGAACCATGTTTTCGCCGATAAAAAAATACGCGACTTCTAGTTTTCAATATTCTACAACTTACATGAGCTGCGACGAGTTCGAAGAGTTCCTCGTTAGTGTGCCACGAAAAAAAATTGGACGCATTTGTTGAGAAAACGAGAGACTTTTACCTGCTTAACACTACATGCAGGCCGACCGTTCTTTTCTTTACAAATGTGCGGTCATGTGATAGTTCCAACATAAAGCTTTGCAATCTGCTAAAAAGGAGAACATCCATTGTAGCTTACGATTAGGCAAAGAATGGACTGTTCTAGTTATTTGAAACTTGGCAACCTGTCAGGTCTTAACAGCAAACACAGGTTACCAAAACTAAAAATCATTAAACGAGTCGGATTTAGGAAAGTGAAAAATCACCATTTATACACTGAGAGAAATTTTTACTTCCGGTTACCGATCCGTCCTTAACTATTTTCATTTTTTTACCACAATCGAAAAATATAGTTCTAGGTAGAAAATGAAAATTAGTTTTCTAGCTGTTACCGGAAAGTCTAGTATCCGTTACTATTCTTTCTCATTACGATCACTGTTTCAATACTTATACAGCAATCAATTGACGTTCAAGCCTTATGTTACTAAAAAAGTACAGTAAACCTAACAAACTGATTTTGCGTTGCAATTACCAAAAAAGGATCGACAATAGCGCAAAATGGTTACGTGTACTCGTTTTTCGTAATACCAACAATATTCGAACAGTTTTTTTAACGATACCTGTTTTACTGAATTTTATTAAAAATGAAATTTTTCCCAGCGTAGTATTATTGGAATCAAACACCACCTGTTTAGTCAGTCTATAAATTGTGAATCTGTTATTCCGTAGTAAAAATAACAATCGCGTTTCACTCGTATAACGAAAGCTGGAAACGTTTGTATAATATAATAGGTTCTACGTCACAGGTTTGGCGTGCTATTGCCTTTTGCAGAAATGAAAATAAACTTCGCAATTTGTACCACCCGTGGCGGTGCTTGCTTCGCGAGTAAACCGTCAACGGTGTGCGGCGGCGATTTCTCCGGCTCGTATTTGCGCTATAAATCGTAATTATATATAGAACCGAGTTCGCGGGATTAGCTTAAGCTCGAACTTGAGCGGCAAACGCTTGCAAACCTTCGACATTAATAAGCTAGGGGATTTCCCGTGTACTTTGTACACGATATACATACCTATTGGGGCAGCTTTAGGCATTCGGGTCTATTTGGACGTACGTGACTTTAATTCGAGCTGATCTATTGAGGTTAAACAGCGAGACTGTTTATGATTTTGTATTTTACCAAGGTTAGCCGAGAAGCGATCGTTATTGTTCGTTTCACTTTCAGATTTTCGTACATCGAGTATTTTGTAGAATTATTTCAATCGTGAGCTTTCAAAAATGCAAACATTGGCAATACTGAAATTATACGCAAAGACTTATCGTTAGATATCGTATATGCTTCATTTCAAATCGCTTCCAAATTGGTAAAAACCTATAGTCGGAGAGCTGATGACGAATTTGAGTGAGGTATTTTAGATACTTTAAAATTTAAAAAAAGGTACTATATCAATGTCAGTGAATCTGGAATTGAGGGTCGGGAAGGACGTTTGCGGTTATGCGCAGCATATAACTTTTTTGTCACACTCATTTAAAATCTTTATACATGTCACATAGTTATTGGAAACCGTCCTATTCGTCCGGCTTCTTGTACACATTTTCAATATTAATTAATAAATCTGCTGTAAGAATTCCAGAGTGCCTAAAGTACATCTTTTGTCTATATTAATAAAACAAATTCGGGGCCGTTCGGTCATAGTTGAAAACCGTCCAAATAGTCTGGGATTTTCGATTCTGGATTCCTTAAAGGCTAGATTATGAAATTAAAAAAATTCCAGAAAGCCTAAATCAGATTTTTTGTAATTCTTTTTTTTTAATGTCGTAAGATGCACAGCAGATAAGTAACCGCAAACACCTTTTCTTACTCTCGATTTCAGATTCAATAAGAATGATATGGTAATGTTTCGTACAATTTCAAATTGCCTGAAATACCTTCCCCAAATTCGTTATCAGCTCTTGGAATACTATTAAATTCATTCGAATTCACTCTACCAGGGGTCAAATTATTTTTTCAGATGATTTAAATACTTGAATTAGTAATGTATGCTGAGTGCACAATAATGCTATTTGCATCACGTTGAATAAAATTATACACCCCATTCGATATTTTCATGACTAAATTATGAAATGTTTGAAAATCAGTGAATCCCTCTAATTCGAAAAATGATGAAATTATTCTCTCAGAACGGGGGTTAAATTTCATAAAAATTTGTTGCTGTACCATGTTTCCTCATATTATTATCGTATTCGGATGTTGTAAATAAGTCTATCTTATGTCAATAACTTCTATATCATTCGTTTGTTGGAAAATAAAAGAAAAGTAACTACACGAACTTGACTATTGTTCTGCAACGATTGAATCGCAACAAATATTAAAATATGATAATCAAATTCAACGACAAGATAAAGACTCCGTTTTGTGAATAAAAAATGACTAAAAATGATTTCATTTTACACGGAAATGATTTTTATTTCACAAAATGTTGTACATGTATTTGTTATATCAAAGTTACGAACTTCAACGTCGTTATTTTTTGTGATAAATTCGAAATACGGTTTATTTTATTTTTTTTTCTTTGAGATAACCGACCTATATCTTTAATCATTTCAGCGGTAGCTTACTTGATTTGTTCTATTTGATTACGTATTTTTCGCAAAACGTTGACATTTCTTCAAAATTATATCCTGTCACGATAAGTTGACAAGCATCAATCTTCTGAAATCCGTTCAACCTTGTATCGAACAAGAAATATAACGAGCGAGAGATTGGATTCCATGATACGAAATCAATTTATTCAATCCTAACTGTTTTGAATTAATTTAATAATAATCGCGTTGAGCGATCACTGCTACCGTATACCGTGAGCTTCTGATTCAATCAAATCATGTGATAATCCTTGTCACAATGTCTTAAAATTTTCTTAAACAATTTTCCGTCCCTTTTCGCGTCAAAGTTGAGTGAGATAAAATACCCTCCGAAGTGCATCGCGGTGAATGAGGGAAGGCGACGGTGGTTTGCGTCGACTATTGCGGTGGTCCACTTTGCGCCTGACGTGCAGATCCGACAGCGCGCGTTTTCGTATCGATTTTATATGATAATAGACGCGCTTCGACTTAAGTCCTGGATATTTGCTCGCGGGAAATGGGAAACGCCGAGCTTTGCGTCAAACGTATATGTACGTACATACGTACGTAGGAATACATACATATACCATATATATGTATATACGTATATAATACGGGATTCGCGATGTCTGTTGCACTGGTAATTTGATTTCGTCAACGATATAACTCACCCGTATATCTGACTGTACATCTCCTGGATGTACGGCGTAAAAAGTGGAGGAGATATAGATGGAAAAAAAAAAAAAATAGTAGAAAAATTCATTCAATAGCAGCACTTTGACTTTACCATGGAGAAACCTGTGCTCTGACAGCTTAATAAGTCCTGGCAGCATTTTTGCAAACGTAACCGACGTCGCAGAAATCTGTACTATGCAGGTGTATACGATGTTGGTATCGCAATTTCAAATCTCGAATCATTATAAGCGTATTTAGCATAATTGAGAATTAGCCTTTTAATTGGAGAGTGGAAAATATAATACCCAATAATCATCTATTTTTACTCGCAAAATTCGTCATCGCCTTCAATTTGAGTTGACGGAACATAACTATATACCCCACGAATGAGCTGTTTTGCCATTTTAATGGATTGATCATTTTTCGAGACCTCTAAACTTTCTGAGAAATGACTTTGACTGAGGAATCTTTCTTTGGACGAGATGATAATATGTATAAATTTTTGCTCACAGAACGTATTTTTGAGGGCAACGAACACATTTTTAATCTACCTGACGAAAGATTTTTGCACCGCAAGTGCTTTTGGGGGAGATATCAATCCTTTTTGTATAAATTTATTGCTTACTCGTTCTCATGTATAAAGTAATTTTGGTAGATATTAATAACTTCGAACTGTAGAGAATTGTTTTGGAAGAAAATCATGGTTATTTTAACACGGTTTCATAGCAGCATCTAATTGATTCGAAGGTACTATGAATTGTCAAACCGTAAACTTGAGCTTCGCAAGACTACTAGCTCTACGTCTAGCCTTATCGAAAGCTCCATTCTTCATCGAACCAATTTAAAGCAGTCTCATAATCATCATACATAGTATTAGAGTTCGAAACCATATTTTGGATATTCGGATGTTCGGATGTTCTGAAAGTGACGTCACCCAAAATTTTTTCTCTCTTGACGTCATCGATCTATACTAATTGTCGACGACGAAAATCAGATGGCCGAATTCCTCAGTCGGGAAACAACCGCGCAGTAGAGAGGACGTACGAGAATCGCGCTCCGCAGATTTCGGATACCAGGTTCTCTACCTCCTGGATCTCGCGCTCCAGGTCAGCTACCTGGTGAAACGCGACTTCCGGGACGAGCGCACCGCAGTTTCCGCGCTCCAGGTCCGCATGAAGATGTTCGACATGTTGCTGATTTCCAAGTAATTTTCAGTATCAAAGTACATCTCGATGTTCAGTTATTTCCAACTAATTCCTCGAGTAAATGGGCCATCGATGTTGGTGTCTTGATCCTGCATTCGGTCGTTCAAGTTTGCTAAACTAGCTGTCCTTGCGCAACGCACACCAATTCCGATTCAGTTGAAGCTTTTAGTGTTTTAAATTTAGAAAGAATGTTCCAATGTTCGAGATCGACAGAAAAATAGATTACGTATGTTACGGAGTAGATTGCGTAGGCTCCGATCAGCGGTAATCGGAGCTTACTCCACGCCCAGCCAAGGTATTATTTGGCTATTGTAGGGTCCGTTCACGTCAACTATGCACTCGCGTGCTACTACTCCCAATGCAGGAAGTGAATGGAATAGAAAGGGATCGGTATTAAGGGAAGGTAAACGATTTAAGGTATATGATTGTTTATTAGTGGTCAATGCAACGGAGTAGGTCAAGGGAAAAAGGTATGGTCTTGGTTTAGAGGGATAGGTGTCTTGCTTGAGCGCTAGGATGGATCTTCTGGGTTTTGCGGGATGTAGGAGGCAAGCTAGCCGCGAGTTACAGAAGAATCTGCTGACTCGCGAACGATAAGAGTAGACTACAGAGCGTAAGGTAACTAAGAGTGTGGGAAAGGAAAATGAAGTCTGGAGGACGTAACACGTAAAACAGAGCACTATATAATTCATACATGTTTTCAGTCTACGTTATGATCCGAAAGATATATATCACACAATGAATAGCGTTCAAGTAACCCTTATAGCTTGCATTGTGTAGCACAAAAATTTCCAACCCCTATGAAGAAAGAGGAATGAACAGAAGCCGAACCGAACAGACTTAGGACCAGCTCACACGGAATACAATACAATCAATTTTTCGGGGCAACAAGGCCGAAAAAGGAGACACCAAGAACAGCAAATACTTGTGCGGCAACTCATTTGTCATACAGAATGGCTAACATCGTTTGAATCATGTGTCATGCAGTTGACGGATTGTTTACAAAATGCGTTTTTCAATGAGAACCCAGTCTTCTGTATATTCCAACCCTTGTTCTTCGCTTTTTGCCAGTATCAGCTGACTTCTATAGGTGCCGTATCTACGCTTCGTCGGTGAACCCACATGAGAGAGGCAATAGCATGCTTGCATCCACCTGTCACACAAGATACTAAATTGATGATACTTGACGTATATTTTATACTAAAACCTTTTGCCTTGTATACATATACCAGCTGACATCGCACCCTCGCGACATTCTGCTGATTTTGTTGACTCTTGGCCTTTGTCCGCCATCGATGTTAAGACGTACGATTTGCTACGCTCTTTGTGCTCTGGACTGATTTCAGTGACGTACTTTCTCGTGCAAACCTGATTATATAGAAGGTAACAATACCTGTAATGTTATGTATGAGGAAAATGTAGATCCTCATTGATATTCGCAAATAAATATTATTTGTACACTCGCCTGGGTATAAAGCAGTACAAAGAAACCACAATTAATGAAACACACTGAGGTAGACGTTCATTATGAGGTTATAATGCACTTTCGAGAACTTGACGTAAAATATTGAAAATTTTAATGAATTACACATGTGTATGAAAGAGAATCCACAATTTGTCGACCAAGCCTCATTCGTTTAAACCAACGTGATATAATGACGCAACCAGCATGACATGACTCACCTGCCTGCTTTACTCCACGTCTTTCAGCTCTGGCGAAATCTTTAAAACTTTATCACCATACCCACGTGAAGTTTTGGCATATTGTTTGAGGTTGTCTTTTGGAAACCACTGTCGGTCATAATTTTTCAAAAACATTACTGATACGAAGATACGAAGGAAAATTATAGAACGTTTTGTATCGCGCGTCAACAGCATGGGTCATACGGCCATCGTGTCTCTGGCATAAGCTACGGGAATTTATGGGGAATTGATAAGTCAAGCCATTTGCGAGAAAAAAATTCGAAAATTTTCAGATTTCTTTCACGTGTTATTTAAATGGAAAATGGTCAAATAAAACAGGCACCACTAAATATCAATATTAGGAGCTTATGTTTGGTTTAAATGTTCTATTTGAAATGCTCTACCGAAATTTTGACGCGCAGTTGAAAAAAAAAGTTCTCGAGTCATGTATAAAAATGTCGATGAAATAAATAACTACAACCAATTTCGAAAAACTAAGCTTATTCCTAAGGTCGCTGACATCAAATTTTGAAGACTAATCATATATTAAGGGCAGCAAAACCACTGTTGATGAGCGTTATGATTGTAAATGTCAATGTTAAATCAACTACTTGAAAAAAGGAAAATTCATTTAGGTATCCTCGTAAGAAATATTCTTCTAGATGAAATTAGCTATCATAGAATAAAATGGAATGTACCAGATTTTTGATTGCTTTAAAGCGATTTGAAATATTTCTATTCATAATGCCAGTATCTGATATTCATGTACTTTTGGGAAGATCATTCTATCTTGAGAATATGACAATCTTGTTGTAAAATAATTGAATCCTGTAGATTTTTAACCAACCAACATACTTCAATACCACACCATAGCTGTGTTTGTTTGAATGATACTCATTCTTCTAACCGTCAGTTGAATACGGAATATAAGAATAGAAATCCAGTTGAAGTGGACTATTCTCAAAGGTGCAATTGCAAGTTCTTTCCCATTCCTTTTCCTCCCACTGGGATTTCACCCAAATTGCTGGTGCCAAGATAAACCTGTTCCCTAGTGTTCTACCACGCTTTGGTACAGTGAAGTCATTCAAACGGCGATTGTATGAAAAAATATATCTGAATCTAGATTTCACCAACGTTCCTTAAAGCTAAGGATAAATTTATTATGACACGTAGTAAACAGTAATCAACAACCTGAAGCTTGTGAGTTTTATGCACATGTCTTTATCAGCTGATAATAAATTTATTCAAGTATCTTTACAATAATTTTTGACGAACTAAAATTATAATTACATCGGCAATATCAGAGCTTGCGGAAAAAATCGAATTATTCTTGACTAGATTTTGAAAAGTACACACTTTGAGAACGATGTCCATTCCTCTTTTGGTCAATATTGTTACGCGCAGTTCTGTAAACTGAGTCCTTCACCCCAGTGACGAGAAGTGATGCTTTGTTAAACCTACAAAGCGTGACTTAGGGCTCGAAGGGCGATGATCCGTAGACAAGCTTGGTTATAACTTAGTTTAAGCTATCGATAAAGCCTTTGTGAGTTTTGGCTTGGTTCCGCGATGATCCGTTGTATTATTTATGGATTATCATATTTTCTGTCTCTTTCAATCCTGCTGTAAATAAATTTCACGCAACTCAGGCTAATCTTTTCCATTAATCAAATTAAACTTTCAAGCAGTCGAATTTTCGGATTGCATCGTTGCTCTCAAAAAAAATTTCAGTTTTTACAGTCAAAGTATGCGTTACTTGAGTGAATCTTAGGATCAATATGCAATCTGCCAAACCCTTGAATCGGAGCAGCCAAAAAATTGAGTCGGACAATTTAACTCACAAAACAAATATATTTTAGTCCCTGTAGGAAAAACGTTGTCAACCTCAATCGGAAAGATTCTGAAAAATCAGACTTTCACAGTAATACCATTTTGTAATGATTACAAACCGGTCGGTTAGTTTTGTAATTAATAAAATTATCGTTATAACGCAATTAATCCTACATGAATCAAATACAGCCATAAATAACTATGGCAAAGGGATCATATGCCACTGATAATGGGAAACTTATTCGACGGTATTTGACCGTGACTGATTTGATTGTGCTAATTTTACTAGATTGGGGGGGGGTCATAAGCTCCGTGACGTCACATGTAACGTAAACTAATAATACAACTGAATTCGGCTACGGGTGAAATGATTGTTATATGTGTAAATACGTTATTTATTAAATTTTATTTGTTTGCATTTCCACTTTTTAATATTCATACACTGAAAGCCTGATACCGCCTTCATTCGATATTAACTTTCTCTCCTTGATGGTCAGTTTGTTTAAGTTCTGTTATTTATTTTCCATTAAAAATACACAAATTATACAAGACTCTTGCTTGATAAACAATCATGACGAATATGGTTTGACGAACACGATCTTGACACTTCCCATTTGCCCGTCGTCATCCAAACATAAAAGCATGGTTTGAAAGTCTATAGACACAGAATGATTAATTTTTTTCCCGTCAAAAACAATATAAGAATATAAATTTTTTTCTATCGATTTTGAGTACCTACCTGTCTATTGTCTGAGGCCGTAGAAATTGTTACTTTATTTCTAAGTTATAAATTAAAAATTGTCAAATGAGTGACGTCGCAATAAGAGAGGTGGGAGGGACTGGAGGTCACACGAGTGTCATTATTTGTGACAAAGACGAGAGCGGGCAAAACCCATGAAATTAGTTTTAAATTATAGAAATGACGTATTAAATTGTGCACTACTACGAGGAAGGCGTCTTCTCGTAGAGTGTTTCATATTCTCGGCCTTTTCCCCCGCCTAACACCCGAATTTAGGTGATCGTGTGACGTAAAGTTTAGCGCGCACTTTTGAAATTACATATAATCTTCACGATACGTCAACGTCAAAATCGAGCCGGACACCCCCTTAAAGCTTCGTCGTGATCCCGATCGAAAGCTGGTGAACCTGTTCTCAATTATCAGCTCCTCCCATGTTGCAACGTTCCGCTTTCCCCTAATTGTGAGAAACACAAGGTGGAATTTACCCCCGTAATGCAGACGACTGGGGTAATATTTGCCGGAGATACTGCCCCGGTCATGCGAAGGGCTGCTGTGCTGTAGCCTCGAGCGAAATACGAGGACAGAGTGAAATAGACCTGGGTGCCTGGAATTAGTTGGCAAATATCCTAATCCGGACGGGAGGGATTTCGAGTCGTACGAAATATATAAATACCAAGGCTGAACTTGTCCTCGGTGATAAAAGTGCCTCTCCCTGGTAAATTCCAAGCGTTTCGAATATTTACCTTATCTCCGTGTACCGACGGAAATCGCGGAGACTGACGGATGTCTTTTTTCATCCCATCCCAGCCTAGTTCCAAGGAAGCGCGAAAATAATTATCCTAACTTAGCCTGAGGCGAAATTCAATTTGCTTTCCTCTTTCTACCCGGTTATCTCTCTCCTTTTGTCAATTTTGAAACCTAATTCACCTGCACGGAGCGCCGTGTCGTGACGGCATTTCACGAACCTAAATAACCTTTCCCTCTAGCACTGTCATCTGACGTTTCTTAAGAACAACAGGAATGACAATGCACCGATGCTCTTTCTGTTAATATTCTTCAAGTACTGGCGTAAGATGATCGAGATAAAATATTCTATCTACTCCCGTAAACATTGACTTGATACTCACATTCGTAGCTCTGAAATCGCCATTCATTAATAATCAAGTTCACGTGGATTTATCTTATTAATTTTTACTCTCAAATGTTATATTCTGAATTGTCATTATTTATACATACATGATTTTTGAAGGATTTTTTATCAATCCGTTTTTAGTAGAATAGAATTTTGTAGCTGTAAGCGTCTCTCTGAACAGAAAAAGAAATCGAGTCAAATATGTTTTCCTTTGCTGTAATGTCAATCTATTGTCGATTAATTTCCTTGATCTTGAATTCTCGTACTGTAATTAGCTTCAATTCACAAAGTCGTTCCCTCTATTATGAAAGAAGACTCCAATTAATGAAAATAAGTAACACATGATGTATATTGAAGTGGAAGGCTTGATTAGAGTCTTGCCGCATGGTTAAGGGGAGATTCCAGTGAAACTGCGAAGTCCGGCATTTTTTGAATGAAAATTGATATGCTTCCAGCTACTCGTTCTTGGGCCTTCAATACCATAAAAAACCATCTAAAAACAGAAAAAATGTTTTTGCTAATACGTGTTTCGGTTTTTGATAGATTCCAGACTTCCCACTAATATTTCTTTTGAGCAAAGTGTCGGGCTGTCACATAAATTATTTTTAAGATTCCTAGTATCCATACGACGAATGCCCAGGATTGCTTTTATTCTTTCATGGCCTCAAATCCGGACAAATAACTTAAATCCCATATTTTGCCGTTTCTCTTGCGATGTTTGTTCGAGAAATAGGATTCGGAGCAAAATTTATCAAGGCCGAGTATTTTTGGGAAAGATCATGAGAAGCCGCCAAATAATCGGAAAAACTTACAAATCCTTGGTTTGGCGGGAATAACACAAGCATCGCGTGAGAAAGGGCACAATATAGGTTTGAATTTTTTCCTTTAGATTCGGGACTATATGAAAATAACAGCAATCCTAGTCATTATCGTATGCAGGTTAAAAATTCTAAAAACAAATCGATCTAACAGCCCGCCGTCTTCCTCAAAAGAAATAAGAGCGGGTAGTCTGGAACCTATCAAAGACCAAAACAAGCGTTGCGAAGAATATTTTTTTTGACCGACCCCTTTGAAAACTCGTAATTTCATGCATGTAAAACAGGTGCGAAGTAACGCGTATCAAGCCAATTCGGTCGGACAAAAAGTATCGTGTGAATTCAATTAAACGCCTCTTTCCCGCCCTTGATACACAATGTAATATTTCGGTTTTTCGTGGGTTTCAAGGCTCGAAGACAAGTATTTTTATGAGCATTGAGTTTTACTGAAACATGCAGGACTTCGCAATTTCACCGGAGGCTCCCCATAACGGAGGAGACCCAGTTGGAACGTCCAAGAAAAGGGTTTTTTTCCGAATTTTTTTTTTTGCCAAACGACAAAATGATTTATAACAACAGTTTTCCCATATGAAATACATATATTTAAAGTACACATTACAATTTTTTCAAAGAAAAATATTTAAAAATGAGCCGGTCGGAGGTAATGGGCGAAACGTCTGCAAATAAAAAGGGTGTTGCAGTAATCACTCTCGCGCTACAATGAATCATCTGAATCCAGCAAAGAAGGGGGGGATCTTTAGTTAACGATATAATGCTCTGGATGAATGAAGGGTTTTGAAAAATTTTAATTTTTCACAAAATGGCGGACGTTGAAAGTCAAAAGTGTTTTTTGACCAAAATTTCACTCACATTTTTAGCTGTGGAAAAAAAAAAACTGTCTAAAAAAAAAATCCTTCGTTCATCCGGAGGACAACTATGTATAGAATAAGACAAATTTCAAACCAATCGGTATAGCCGTTTTCGAGTTACAATGATCACTGACTTTGAAAACATGGTTTCGAGAAAAACGCGCTTAAAGTTTCGCCTACGATTTGCATGCAGATAAAAAAATTATTTTGTAACTTACATTGAATCGTCTATTCCTGGAGCATATACTGCACCTTCCTCCGCTTAGTTAGCTGCACCTGCAGCAATTTTTCGTTGACGACGAGCCACCCTTGCCTCTCGAGTATTTTCGAGGGAGCGCCGGTTAGCTTTGTCAGATACGGCGCCCTTCAAAGTTATATATCTTGGTGAATAACGGTCCGATTTGCCAGTAATTGGTCGGAAAATACTCTTGAAATATTGTACTTTTAGAAAGTGGAAAAAACAATGGATTTTTTCAAAATTCTAACTGGGTCTCCCCCCTTAAGTCAAATTGAAATTTATTTGTAATACAAATGAAAAAGATTGGGATAAAAAAAATAAAGAAAAAAATTTCAACTTATTCTCGGCACAATTCTCAAAGATGACTAATTATCAATCAAATTTTTACGGATGCGTCAGAGCAAGTATAAACTACCACTTCAAACCAAATCTTTAATATTGCTTATTCATTATCTGTAATTTTTTTGCTCGTGGTCCCGTTAAATTCATTTGTCTTCATAGCATCAGGTAACTATTCTAATCCCAAATCTTACAATTGATCTTGGAAGATTTTCATCATAATGAAGTTAGTAACGTTACCGTAACGATTCATCCTGAGAAAAAACTATTATTTCGCGTTTTTGGAATTGTCTGAAATTCAGTAAACTGTAATCAAACAAAAGACGCTCATGTTTCAAAATCCTAGTTCTTTAAATATCATTGTAAAACTACGAAAATATTGTTGTTCCCCAACTGTTTCGGTACAATAACAATATTACAAGATCCCAGTAATTTAATTATCTTGTCTAATAAATGTTTTGAAATTTTCATATTATAGCCGTTGGAGGTACGAGAAATATGCCCTGATAGGTGCTACAAGGCGTGTCAGTTGGCCGTTTGGAGTCCAATATGCAGTAAAAAGCTCCAGGGTATCGTCAAGTTGGCGTCTGCATTGGAGAGCGGAAGATACGTTGCAAGAGATATCGGTAAGTGCCGACACGCTGTAGCTGGATGCATGCATCGCGCATCATCGACCTTCCTCCTTCTGACCCTTCTTCCCGTGTCCTCCTATTTCCCAGGGAAGTTTTCCTCAAACCGAGCGGGTACCTTTACGAAGAGGGTCTGGCCACCGCATGTCATCTTCCTGATTCACTGTGCAATTTTTGATCAAATCGGCGCGTAATTTGAATCACTCGTACCATCTGAAGTCACTTTTAACCGTTCCTTCGCCTGCTTTCTTGACTTTACAGTACGTATCGAATGATTATTTATGATTTCATTCGCCAATTTGTCAGCTATTAATCCGCGAATGGAAACTTTTAAGGTAGTAATGTGTGCTTGGAGTGAGGTGTTCGCTAGGGAAGTTCTAACCTTTAACCCATGACGTACGGTTCACACCATGATTTCACTTGTTTACTTGTAACAGTCGCATTTAATTTATCATAATGAAGAGTTGAATTAGAATATACACAACAACGATCGACCTAGAGTACAATATTTGTAAAAACCGATTTATTTATGAAATTAAGAGGTTGTTTCAAGAATGTAACGAGACTCAAATTACTGTCCTCATTACTCTAAGGTAAAAGTACATGTATTTTCTCATAAAAAACATATTGAGCTATAGTTTGGGTCTGTGATTTGTGCAACAGACTTGTTTAATTTCCACAATTGGATAAATTGATCATAATGTGTCAGCTTTTTCCATTTGAAATAACCGCCATTCCGATCAAACATGGCGTCGAATTATCTAGACTGTTGGGAAGTTAGGACGGCCTCCTCCTCCTCCTCCTCTTCGTCCTCCTTCCTCTCAGCCCTCGACAACGCGATTCTAGTTTACTGGTCACTAAAACACTACGTGACTGGGGTGGCATTCCTCGGCTGACGACCATCCACCGGATGAACGAACCACGGGGAGTTTGTAACGTGGCACGATTCCGCGCCACCAGAAGCATCCTCGGCACAAAAGAGGGCGTTATCTGTCCTTCGACCCTCCAGCCCCGTTATCCATCCCTTTGGCCTCCTGTCTTCACCGGGTGATACAACCAAGCAAAAAGCTAGTTTTCCCTTACTCCTTAATTGAGTGTGGCGAACAATGGCGCTAGTCCGCACTTCGCAGCTCTTCTTCTTCTTCTTTCGCCCTGCAAGGTCCTCTGACTCTGCAGGGGCCTCGAGTCACTCGCCCGGAAAGCCACAAGCCCGGTCATCAATCTACCCCGAAACATAATTGTTTCTCCCCTCCCGAGTGCCTCTAGAGTGTTGTTTATTTTATCGTGACGTTCCTAAATTTCTTTCGTCGAATCCCCTGCATGAGCCTCTCAACCGTATTGAGACCAGCCAACCTTGTCGAAAAACAACACTTTGTGATCAGACTTGAGGGAACTGAGTTTACTTACGAGAACTAATAGTCATACTGTGTGAGGTAAATGGTTGAGATCCACTGTGTCGCAGGGTGCCGTCAAGCATTAGCTTGGAAGTATTTTACTTCAAGTTTTCAGAATTACTGCTACTGTTTTAACTTGAAAGAAGTTTTCTTTCAACGTAATCTTTATTCCAAATTGCTCCTTCACTGACACTTTTAACAACAATTCTTATCTAAAGAGTTTAGTAAACACAATAATGAAAAAAGGCTCGCCAAGTGATATGTTTTCTTAAATATTTACGAACAGACAGAGCCAAATAATGAACCAAATGAAAAGTTTAATCTCACGTCAATTTCTAAAAATAGTGAAAGAATTTTTCAAACGCATCAATAAAATTGTGGTACCGCCGTTGAAATAATAAACACCATCTCACAGCGTTAAAAATATCAGTTCCGCAAAGTGAACAAGTTGCTGCTATTCAAAATATTCCGGGCACAGAATGTCAAAAATCTTATGCTGGTCCATTCTCACAGTACCGTGTACAAACAAATACAGTATTCGATGTTAGGATGTTAACAAGTTCGCCGTGTATAAACATTTCTCAACCAAAGGACACAAATTCATTGTTAGCAACATCATAATAATTGAAAGGGAGAGCATACAACAGAAGAAACAGATATGTAAAGCAAAGTGAATATCGATATAAATCATAACTGTGTGAACTAGAGGACTAACATCTGTTCCTAAAAAAATTAGAATAATTCTACGCTGAGCTCCCTCCCCCTGCCCCCCACAAGACTACAATAACACAAAAACTAGTGCCAGTTTAATATAAAGTGAATTTTTAGTCTCGTATTACACCTTAAGTTTTTATAGCTGCTTCACATTTCTTGCACAAAATTTTAAAGGTTAACATCGTTGACATTGCCTGAAAATTTAGAAATAATAGTCTTGAAGGGATTTCAGGCATTTTTTCTGACTTTGTCGTGACATTTTCAAAGTTTGCATCTTCATACCAGCGAATTAAACATGAGTTTACTAGATTACTCCTGTGAAACTGATAAAAATATTTATTTTAACACATTTATTCTGAGAAAAGTATCTCTTCATATTTACATGAATATGAAAAAATCGTAATGTGATACGTAATAACGGAGTTAATATTCTGAATCAGCAAACCAAAGTCTATATGCATCATGCGTGCACAAGTATTTAGTAAACTTTTTCATCGCAGACCTGTGTAATCAATGCCTCGATATCACATCGAACTTTCGAAGCAACATGCTGTTCCATAAGGAGGAAAGAGTTGATTTACTGTTAACAAAAGTATATTTGGATATGACGAAATAAATGTTTTGTTATTACTATCAAATTTCAGTTGAACCAAAAAATGATCGATAGAAATTTTGTTAATACTTAGCAAATCGTATTTGGTTTCACTAAAATTTTATAATAATAATGAAGCATTTGTTTCGTCATATTCAAATATACGTTTGTTAACAGTAAATAAACTGTCCTCTGAGTCCACCAAAATTTTGACTAAATATAAATTGATATCGTTTAAAGTTAGGGTAATGTCACTATCACAGGTAAATTTAATGATTTCTCTCCCTAAAAAACGGGTTTCAAATACCAAAAAACGGGGAAAAAAAATGTGGCGTTTGACTCACACATCCGTATGGAACTAATTAGAATATATAGGGTCTCCCATGCCATCTTAACGAGGTCAACCTCGCCAATTTTAATTCGGTTGAAACTAGCACTCTGAATGTTTCATTCTGATCCTAATGTTATCACTTTGATGGCGTATTTCGTTGAATATAGGTAATGCGGGCATTGAAATTTAACATAGCACACTTTGTACCAATATCGCGGCGACTAAACCTTCTTATCGTCTGAAATACAATAAAATTGTAAAAGCGTTTCTTTGCGTACTCAGAACAGGAACCATGTGCTTCCTTTTAATGGAAGTTTGTATTTGAGTCCTCAAACAGTTTCTTTCATTGGTATTTCTATCGTATCAATGAATGTTGGTTGATTTACGTAAATATTGACAATTTCTATCGACACGCCGTCACGGTAACTGGTTTAAACTATAAGCAGCCAAAGCAGGGATTGGTACCATTAAAAATGTTTCTTTCGTCCGAGAAGTCGTTATAAAAATCAACCCTGGTTTCCATTCTACTCATAGAGCGTCATGGATTTGCTACACTACATTACACCCAGTGTTTCTTTATTCCATTTTCAGAGATGAAATCGCAGAGTAGCTACATGGATTTGTTTCAATGGGTACTGGTGCAGTCTGCTGCACCCCAATTGAAAACTCTGTAAGCCGTCTGTAATTATACTTCCTGAAATCTACCCGGGTTTACTCTTGTTTCGTCAGTTCCATTATTTTTAATGTACGTTTAAAAATACACTCCGCAAGTTACTCCAAAGAATTTTTCACAAAAATCTGAAGGATTCTCGACCGTTCTACGGAGAAATATATTGTATATAATATTATGTGGACGGGTAAATCTCATTGTTAAATCACGAATATTTTACTCGTATTTTGGTAACGATAAAGCAAAAGTTGTTTACAAAACGTAGTTTAGAACTGCACAACTCACAAAATCCAGCTAAATTTTTCGGAATGGCTGGATCAGGTTGTCAATATCAAACCAAAACACGTAATGACTGGGAGTCACATCGTACAAGCCCTTAAGCGGATATGCCAACTTTGAAATGGAAATTTTAATGGCACACGTTTTCCCATAAGCAATGTCGTGGAAAAGAAACTAACGTTTCACTACACAATAGGCACAGCGATTTTTTACTCAAAGGTAAAATCAATAATCCACAGGTCCGCGGTCACAGCCACCCGTCAATGCTTGGTCAACAACCCTTGCTTGTCCAGCTTTAAAATGGTTTACGATATACGATTAATTCGTAAAGAGAAATAAATTGAACTTGACGATTCAAATTCTTTTCATCGGACAAGATGATTTGTTCCGATACCTGTCCTTCATACAATTTCCATGTCTTTGCATGATGATACGAGAATGACAGTGCAGTGTAAAATTCATTCGAAGTTGAAACCCACAACTAACGCAGTAGAGAATGAACACGTGATAAAGCTACTACAGCGAATCTTTTTCCAAAATCTGTTTACAAAAGGCAGCACTAAGCGTTCCATAGAACAATCACCAATTATCTATTGCAAATCTGTTATTATATCTTATACCAGATTCCTTGGAAATGTATTATAAATACGATATAGTAACATCAAAAGTGACGTATTCTTCTCAATAAATTTCCTTGCGGCTGTTGGTTATTCTCGCAGTATGTGTTGTCTGCATCTGAATGGAATATTTGAGAACAATTTACATATTCTGAATCCTGCAGGTGGCGCAGATCCGGAGCGCATGGCACCGCCGAGGGTGGAGGAATACATAGCCGAGCTCTTCTGCGGGTCCAACGTATCAGTCCAAGTAATATGCGACCAGGATACCCTGCTTCGGGAATATCCTCTGTTTGCATGTGTGAACAGAGCAGCTTCGGTGATCCCCAGACACGCTGGCAGAATCGTATTCCTGACCTACGAGCCACCGAATCCCGCCTGTGTCTTGGAGACGCTTCTGCTCGTCGGCAAGGGGGTCACCTACGACACCGGAGGAACGGACATCAAATTCGGCGGTTCGATGTCTGGCATGTCAAGAGATAAATGCGGAGCAGCTGCATGTGCCGGTTTTATGCAGGTTCGTCGCTTTGTTTTCGTTACATTTACGTATTGTTTACAGGCAGCACAATATTGATAGCCTTGGTGCTGCACCCCTTGTTATGTGTGGTCTTGTCGTAGAAGTTAGTACGTGGAACGCTACTTTGATATGACTGCTAGCTTCGACAATCTGATAGTGCAACATTTGCATTCTCATCGCTGTAATATACTGTAACTCACACACGTGCAATGTCGGTTAGAATTGGGTACTTCTATACGCATATCTGCATGCGATAAATCCAGTTCTTAGTCACCTTGCTCTTGAAATGAAAAGTATCTTTGTCATGGGGATCGTGATCCAAACACTTGCCTCCTACTGCAGCGAGATCGTTCTGCAACATGAGACAGTGCAATAGAATCAGATTTCTGTTGTTTCCACCATTATAAATCAATTCTCATGGACCTCTGAACTGTAACACATTACACGGATGTACAAGTAAGGTACAAAGACTGGATATTTACAGTAGAAAAATACGAGTATAAAACCTTTCTCTCGCATCCTGATTTGACGGTTGATTCAACAATCGTGATAAAATTGGCATTTCTACTCAACTTTGATTAATGTAAAGCAAGTTACAAGTATAACTAGTACGCTCATAAACATGAGACAGTGCAATAGAATCAGATTTCTGTTGTTTCCACCATTATAAATCAATTCTTATGGACCTCTGAACTGTAACACATTACACGGATGTACAAGTAAAGTACAAAGACTGGATATTTACAGTAGAAAAATACGAGTATAAAACCTTTCTCTCGCATCCTGATTTGACGGTTGATTCAACAATCGTGATAAAATTGGCATTTCTACTCAACTTTGATTAATGTAAAGCAAGTTACAAGTATAACTAGTACGCTCATAAACCGTCGATTGAATATTGATTACTCAACGGAGCTGGAAGTGTAACGAAAAAGGATCGTCACCGTATGCATGATACTGACAAATAAGCAGTGTTCAATCTTGTTGAATTACTCTCAAGTCCTTGTGCTCGTTAAAGCGCTAGACGAGATTCAATCGAAAGTAATTAACCGAAAACAAGTCGTTTAATTTAATCTAGAGAAATACTCAGCTAGTGAAGAAATTTTGCGTCTTACTGGCTTTTAGTGACTATGAACTAACTCAGTAATTTATTTGCAAATTACTAATCATAAAATACTTCTGTCAGATGCTCATCGTAAGTGTGGCACACACCACGGCTTGGATCGTCAAGACAAAAAACTAACCAGAGAATCAATTCTTCCTTTATTATATGTAGGTTGTAAATCTGCTCCAACCACCGACGGTAAAAGTCGTCGCTGCACTTTGCGTCGTCAGGAATAGTGTCGGTGAAAATTCCTACGTAGCTGATGAGGTCGTCACCGCAAAATCCGGAGTAAGAGTTCGCGTAGGAAACACAGATGCTGAAGGGCGCATGGCAATGGCTGACGCACTCTGCCACATTAAAGAAATGGCTCTGTGTTCCGTCAATCCTCACATTCTCACCGTTGCTACCCTCACCGGACACGCAGTTCTATCGGCAGGGAAAGGATACTCGGTACATCAAACATAGTTCACTTTTTTCTTCCGTTTCTATTTTTTCTCTTTCATCCTTCTTTCTGCGGAGCCTCAGATTGATTCTGAGCCATTCAAGGCTACCGATGACGTCTGTTTCCCATTTTAAACAAGTAGCAGAGCACGAAACCGGTGATCTCGAATGTGTCAGAATCAATACAAGGGTATCTATTTCTAATATAGCTGACTGAGTTAGACGATTCACACGAAGCATTGTTCATGAGAAAGTGATCACTACTTTAGGATCAAATTTTCTAAGGCATGCAGTATTGATAGAAGTATACACGGTTCGATCAAATTTACCTCTTCAATATACAACTCATTCTCAGTGTACCTGTGGTGCGAGTCGAACACAAATTTATTGTAATCATTGATGAATGGGAGTTTGAAATAACGCATGAATTATCTCTTTTCTATGAAATTTTTTAATTCAGAATACTACGTCGTCAGTTGATTTATTTCAGTCTGTTTTTTCGATACCGTACAGATCGCCATGGATAACGCCGTTGCAAGGCTGGTCAGCAATGCTGAAAAGTTACAGGCATCAGGTGATACAATGGGGGATCCGTTCGAGATATCACGGTTTCGAAGAGAAGACTTCCAGTTTCACGAGGGACGAGCGGAGGGTGATGATGTCCTCCAGGCCGAAAATAAGCCAAGCGTAAAACTCGAAAGAGGCCACCAGGGCCCAGGTGCCTTCTTGATTATGACCTCCGGGTTGGACAAGGTGAGACCATGCGTAATTGATTTCATTTTACTAGTATTGTTAATCACGAAGTCATCGTTCTTAAATGGAATGCAATTTCGCGTTGGCTTTTAGCACGGAACTGCGTCGGAAAAACCGCTGAAGTATACTCACCTAGATGTTGCTGCGAGTGCAGGTGACCTCCCCAGCCATCCGACTGGTGCTCCGATATTGGCACTGGCTAAAAAATTCTTGCTCAATTCTCCGGAAGATGAGTCAGACAACGAAGTTGACCTAAAGAGTCCTGAGAAATAATACGATCAAACTAGACTACTTTTTTTTTGTTCTTTTGCAGAGATTCCATCAAAAGTTCGAAGAGCCTGGTGTACATTTTTATTGATGGAAATCGAGTACCTTAATCATGTCCTTCCGTATCTTTCCAAATCCCTAGTTTGATTCTTCAAATCTTCGCCCCTGCCTTAGTGCCGTTAATTATTTCACACCGGCCTCTATATCATCTATTTTATTTACGTTATTCATTTCAGCTGGATCGTTTGCATCATCCATTCTCGGAAAAGATATACCGTACGTAACGAACTCCCTAAACCATCCTGATTCCAGACCCACCACAGTCTACATCCACCCTACTAATGCTCCCCTTCCATTTCCTTTCATTCTCCGGTCACGTGATCAGTGTGTTCACGTGCCCATAGAAGCTCATGCATTTTACAAAATCTCGCGTAGTCGTTCGCAGGAAATGTATATTTCATGGCAATCGCAATTACCAGATTTCCAATCCGACGAGCACGTGACCCATACAGTGTGTGCTTTCCTGGGATCAAGATTTATGTGGGTTTTACTATCTGTTGTCCAATTTGGAGATACATTTTATGTCAGATTTATTTATCAGGCGTTTCACCAATTATCAGCTCAGGTTCAGACGGAAGAAAATATATTTCTTTCAGCTTGACAGTTCGATGTACTTTTCCAGAGTGATTTTACTTCGCATCTTTGTGTAACTCTGGCTAACTAAGTGTATGAAGCTGATTGCATGTTCATGATTGTTGGAACGCCTTGCGGTACATGTACTGTATAATTTTTCCTTCAGGTAAATACTTGTATTACCCTAAAATACATCAAAGGGGCTAATTCTACTGGACTCTGCTACATCTTGTTAGTGAGGAAATTCGTTGTGTCAATAATATGGATTTATCAAAATCTGATTGTTCATTAAATTTAAGAACATAGTGACTTAATTTCTTGCACTGTTAATAGTTTGTTTAGAACATTTACCAGAGAATTTATTGTTCTTTAAAATAATTTTTTATTTTTTTGAGGTGACTTTACTTATTACCATAATTGATTTAGATATTGAGATTAAATTTTTATAAACGGGATATCACGATGCAGCGTAGATTTTTTTTATCCACGTCCTTTTTCCGTTACTGCAGGGTGGTGAATGGGTATTACCGAATTGAAAAGTTTTGCACGAATGAAAATATAAGAATCGAGAGTAGATGTGAAAACTTTGAGTGGTTGACTAAATTAAAATTCTGAAAGTTCATAAGTTTACCGCGCATTCGCGATTTTCGCGGATGAGGAGCGGAATTTTAAA
Organism: Neodiprion fabricii; assembly: GCF_021155785.1. NCBI lineage: Eukaryota > Metazoa > Arthropoda > Insecta > Hymenoptera > Diprionidae > Neodiprion > Neodiprion fabricii. The sequence continues at coordinate 21,611,441 of NC_060239.1, forward strand.
TTTCATGCGACGCGTCAAATTTCACTCAATTAATTCATTGCACGAATTCTTTTTTCTTCTTTTGAATGTGACCAAAGTAATGGACTTTCACTTTGGCGTTTTTATATTATCGTTGAGTCAGATTCATTAAGTATTCATTAAGAGTACTCTGAGTATTGTGAATGTATTTGTGCTCGCAATTACATTAATTTTTTAATAATGATACTCACAAACCATTCGAAATCCTTTATAGGCATGTAAATCGTAACATATAAACTATCACGAAAGTAACTTCCAACTTTAACAAGAATCGATGAACTTTGTTCGGAGTTAACCCTTTGCTTGCCACACTTCTGTAGAATTACGGACCTCTCAAACTGGGGTGCCTCACACACCAGCGAAGAAACTACTATAAAAAATAATTTGGTCACAATTTTTAATTGAAATTTTCTTCCGAACATAACGAAATCTTACTTCAAAGTATGATGTAGTTAATACCGTCAAACATTAAATATAAGTACACTAAATACAAAATGCAATAGAAAAAAAATTAGCTAAATGTCTTTTTCAACAAAAAAAAAAAAAAATACATTTTTTTTTATTTTTGAATATCAAGGGCTTATATCTTAGCCGACGATGAGCCGTTTGGGTATCTAAAATTTAGGGGAAAAAAGCTTCGGGTGGTCTTACGTTCCTACGTAGCAAGTAAGAGTTAAAACGGGAAAGTCGATAAAGTCTCAAAATACAGTTCCTGCATGAGTTGACGTTGTGGAAAGTAGTTAGAAAATTACTTCCATGGCGAGAACATTAGGAGGGTATATAACCGAAAATCCCTTTCAGCCGGTAATAAGCGATCAAACCGATAACACAACTTTCCCTGTTACAATTCTGACGCGTGCACAAGTTAATAAGTGAAAATATTTCTAGCATGGTGCCTGCAGCTGCTCCCCCCTGAAATATACCCACATCGACGTTGCTCCCCACATCCCGAGGCCACACGACCTTCCCTACAGCGGCAATCCGGTCCTGGCACTTGCCTACTGCTACCTTATCCAAGGCAAATGCCTGACTATCAGAAACGATCTACCCTTCGAGATGCAGTACGTGTGCGAAGCCGACTGCAAACCAGTCTGCATCCCCCCTTGCCAGCCGTACGCCGTACCCTGTGATCCTTGCTGCGCCCCCAATCCGCCTCCCGCTCAATGCTCCCAACCCGAGGACGGGGATCGATCTCCGCAGCATCCCTATGATTCCGGCTGTCCGGCACCCTGTCAACCCTGTGATCCCTGCTGTCAGGTACTTCCTACCCAGCCTCCAGGTTCAGGAGACCAGTGTCCAACTGCCGAACAGAATTGCGTTATGGAACCTACGTGCAAGCCGAACGTCAAGCGGAATGGTCTTAACTCTTACGCTTAGAGGAACTTCGTATAGCTGTCTATTGCGGTTTGAGAAAACGAAATGGAATTATAAAAATTCTAATAAGTCAGAATAAAGGATGAACATTTATTCGAAAGCAATTTTTCAGTTGGTGCACGTGTTTAATTGTATTCGAAGGGTATTCAGCTCCGCAGGTAAGTAGAGCGGCCAGCTAGTGATCGGTTGTTGGTAGGACAGTCCGCGATTCATGCGGATTTCTAGTGATACAAACTCGGATACCCCTAGATAAATTTTTGTGACCAATTTTCGGCGGGCAAGTGGACTCAGGTGGGTCTGGCAGCGAAGGAGGGTTCTGCTCTATCGACTCTACCAGACGAGCTCGCACCGACATTCGTAGCAGCCGAAGTAGTGTCGGTATGGAAGCTTGAGATAGAGTTGGTACAAAGTGAGCACGTAAGATTACTTGTCGACTGCGACTTAGAAATGTCGATCAGCTCGATCATCGACGTGAAAAAACGCCTAATCCCGTCCACCGCCAACCGCCTCCGACGACCACCGCCAACCACCGCAACAACCGCCGAGCACCGCCAACAACCTTCGACCTCTTTGTCCCCTGCTCCTCCATGTATTCCAAACATTGATATTCACAATTATTCCAACAACTTTTCATTTGCTCTCTCGATATTGGATTTTCGTAGGCATAGAGTCGAAACGCTGTTTTAGCTAGTCGCAAGTGAAGTATCTACGTTGGGTAGAGAAGCTGAATAGTTTTTCGAAAAGTGTTCGGATGGAAAAAAATTCAGATCATCTGTAATACATCACGGATGCGCTAATTTTGATTAAGATGAAATGGATTCTCCGTACATGAGACAGTATTTAACGCAACGTAGTGATTTAAAGACCTAAGAAGGTGAAAGGAAGAGAAGGAACGAGGCTTCTTAACACTTCGAGTGTATTTTAACATACATTTTGAAGGTACGAGAAAAATTTTTCATCATCCAACTGTCGCAGAACGGCAGCGTTATCAGCTGACCCGTTAACTGAAGGATATATATTTAGTCACAGGCTGACCATCGAAGGGCCTAGCCGCTTGAGTCTGGAATCGGCAGAAAAGATAAAGTGTGTATTTCTTGTATGAAATGTGAAAACTAAAATCATTATACATCATATCATATTATCATACATCATCATACATCATACATCATACATCATACATCATACATCATCATACATAGTATCAAAGTGCGAAACCAAAGTTTGGATGTCGGATGTTCAGAAAGTGACGTCACGAATTTAAAATCAGCTAGCCGAATTCCTCAGTCTGGAAACAACCGCGCAGTAGAGCGGACGGATGAGAGTCGCGCTCCGCAAATTTCGAGTACCGGATTCTCAACCTCCCGGATCCCGCGCTTCGGGTCCGCTACGTATTTCGAGTACCGGGTTCTCAACCTCCCCGATCCCGCACTTCGGGTCCGCTACGCGGTGAAACTCGACTTCCAGGATAAGCGCTCCGTGGTTCCTGGTTCATGTTTACAATAAATTATTTCAATTCGTTTTTCGCGCAACCCCAGATTCGGTAGCTGTCAGTCCGCTAACAAAATTTCTCGACTTCCAGGATAAGCGCTCCGTGGTTCCGGGTTCATGTTTACAATAAATTATTTCAATTCGTTTTTCACGCACGCCCAAATTCGGTAGCTGTCAGTCCACTAACAAAATTTCTCGACTTCCAGGATAAGCGCTCCGTGGTTCCTGGTTCATGTTTACAATAAATTATTTCAATTCGTTTTTCGCGCAACCCCAGATTCGGTAGCTGTCAGTCCGCTAACAAAATTTCTCAACTTCCAGGATAAGTGCTCCGTGGTTCCTGGTTCATGTTTACAATAAATTATTTCAATTCGTTTTTCACGCACGCCCAAATTCGGTAGCTGTCAGTCCACTAACAAAATTTCTCGACTTCCAGGATAAGCGCTCCGTGGTTCCTGGTTCATGTTTACAATAAATTATTTCAATTCGTTTTTCGCGCAACCCCAAATTCGGTAGCTGTCAGTCCGCTAATAAAATTTCTCGACTTCTAGGATGAGCGCTCCGTGGTTCCTGGTTCATGTTCGCAATAAATTATTTCAATTCGTTTTTCGCGCAACCCCAAATTCGGTAGCTGTCAGTCCGCTAATAAAATTTCTCGACTTCTAGGATAAGCGCTCCGTGGTTCCTGGTTCATGTTTACAATAAATTATTTCAATTCGTTTTTCGCGCAACCCCAAATTCGGTAGCTGTCAGTCCGCTAATAAAATTTCTCGACTTCCAGGATAAGCGCTCCGTGGTTCCTGGTTCACGTTTACAATAAATTATTTCAATTCGTTTTTCGCGCAACCCCAAATTCAGTAGCTGTCATTGCGCTAATAAAATTTCTCGACTTCCAGGATAAGCGCTCCGTGGTTCCTGGTTCACGTTTACAATAAATTATTTCAATTCGTTTTTCGCGCAACCCCAAATTCAGTAGCTGTCATTGCGCTGATAAAATTTCTCGACTTCCAGGATAAGCGCTCCGTGGTTCCTGGTTCACGTTTACAATAAATTATTTCAATTCGTTTTTCGCGCAACCCCAAATTCAGTAGCTGTCACTGCGCTAATAAAATTTCTCGACTTCCAGGATAAGCGCTCCGTGGTTCCTGGTTCATGTTTACAATAAATTATTTCAATTCGTTTTTCGCGCAAGCCGAAATTCAGTAGCTGTCAGTACGCTAATAAAATTTCTATAACTTTATAATCTTCTCATAATCTTTTTGGTAAAATATGTCGATAAAAAAATTACATTAAACCTCACACATTATCTTTGATTTGTTCTCATGCTGAAAATATTTATTAGTATTCGAGGTATGACTCGAGGTGGTTGGCGGTGGTCGTTGGGGGTGGTTAGGGGTGGTTGCGGGTAATCAAGGTGATTCCGGAGAAGGGAGACGGTGATTTGTGCTCGGTGAGTTTAACGTTTTTATAATATTCGATGGCAATTGTAATTATATTTCATCTAATCTTTTTCAAACTTGTCATCTTTACAGTAAATTATTTCAATTCATTCTTCGCGCAAGTACAAATTCAGTAGCTATAAATGCGCTAGTGAAATTTATTCTACTATCAATTAATTAATTGATTATATTAATTCTTACACAATATTTTTGATGTGTTCTTATACTAAAAATCTTTCTTATTATGGCAGGTATACCCGTGGTGGTTATCGGTGGTTGTTGGAGATAATTGGCGGTGGTTGAAGGTGTTCAGAGTTGGACGAGGAGGTGAAGGTGGACGAGGATTTGTGCTCTGTGAGTAAAAAACTTTTATAATATTTGATGGCAATTGTAATTATATTTTATCTTAAATATATCAAACTATTCATGTTTACATTAAATTATTTGAATTCATTTTTCGCGCAAGCACATATTCAGTAGCTATGAATAAGCTTATACAATTGATTATATTATTGAATAATTGATTAATTATATTAATCCTCATACAATATTTTTGATGTGTTCCTATACTGAAAATATTTACATTGAATTATCTCAATTCATTTTTCGCGCAAGCACATATTCAGTAGCTATGAATAAGCTTATACAATTTATTATATTATTATATAATCAATTACTTATATTAATCCTTACACGATATTTTTGATGCGTTCTCATACTGAAAATATTTATTACTATTCCAGGTATAACCCGAGGTGGTTGGTGGTGGTCGGAGGTGGACGAGGTGGACCAGGAGGAGGACGAGGACCAGGAGGAGGACGAGGTGGACGAGGTGGACGAGGAGGAGGCGGGGTGGGTCGTGGGAGAGGAGGGGCGGGGGAGGGAAGGGGCAGAGGTGGGCGGGGAAGGGGGAGAGGTGGGCAGGGAGGGGAAGGGAAGGGAAGGGGTGTGGGAGGGGGACGGAAGAGGGCGGGGGAATGGAAGGGTGGGAGGGCGGTTGGGAGGGAGGGAGGGAGGGAGGGAAGGGAGGGTGGGTGGTCGGGCGGGCGGGCGCGAGAGGGGGGGGGGTGGGTACTGCTCTATTAACTCTAACGGGCTCGCATCAACATCCGTCCTCTACTCTCTCCCGCCCACCAGCCCGCCCTCCCACCCTCCCTCCCCCTCCCGGCCCTTCCCCGCCACCCACCCTCCCCTCCCCTCCCCGCCCCTTCCCTTCCCTTCCCGTCCCTTTCCCCTCCCCGCCCACCTCTCCCCCTTCCCTGCCCCTCCCCCCCCCCTCCTCTGAGGAGAGGAGAGGTCCTCTCCACGACCCACCCCGCCTCCTCCTCGTCCACCTCGTCGTCCTCCTCGTCCACCTGGTCCTCCCCCTCGTCCGGCTCGTCCTTCTCCTCGTCCACCTCCGACCACCTCGGGTAATACCTGGAATAGTAATTAATATTTTTAGTATAGGAACACATCAAAAATATTGTGTAAGAATTAATGTAATTAATCAATTAATTAATAATATAATAAATTGTACAAGATACATCAAAAATATTATGTAAGAATTAATGTAATTAAGCAATTAATTGTTAATATAATAAATTGTACAAGATTATTCATAGCTACTGAATATGTGCTTGCACGAAAAATGAATTGAAATAATTTATTGCAAACATGACAAGTTTGTAATATTTCAGATGAAATATAATTACAATTGCCATCAAATATTATAAAAGTGTTTTACTCACCCAGCACAAATCCTCGTCCTCCTCGTCCTCCTCCTCGTCCACCTCCGACCACCTCCAACCACCTTAGGTTATACCTTGAATAGTAATAAATATTTTTAGTATAAGAACACATCGAAAATATTGTGTGAGGATTATTATAATTGAGTAATTGATTAAATAATTAATTAATAATATAATAAATTGTATAAGATAATTCATAGCTACTAAATATGTGCTTGCACGAAACATGAATTGAAATAATTTATTGTAAACGTGACAAGTTTTTAATATTTCAGATAAAATATAATTACAATTGCCATGAAATATTATAAAAGTGTGTTACTCACTGAGCACAAATCCTCGTCCCCCTCCTCCTGAATCACCGAGATTACCCGCAACCACCCCTAACTACCTCCAACGAAAACCGCCAACCACCTCGAGTTATACCTCGAATACTAATGAATATTTTCAGCGTGAGAACTAACCAAAAATAATGTGTAAAGTTTGATATAATTTTTTTATCGACATATTTTACCAAAAAGGTTATGAGAAGATTGTCAAGTTATAAAAATTTTATTAGCGCACCGACAGCTACTGAATTTGGGCGTGCGCGAAAAACGAATTGAAATAATTTATTGTAAACATGAACCAGGAACCACGGAGCGCTTATCCTGGAAGTCGAGAAATTTTATTAGCGGACTGACAGCTACTGAATATGGGCTTGCGCGAAAAACGAATTAAAATAATTTATTGTAAACATGAACCAGGAACCACGGAGCGCTTATCCTGGAAGTCGAGAAATTCAATTGGCGGACTGACAGCTACTGAATTTCGGCTTGCGCGAAAAACGATTTGAAATAATTTATTGTAAACATGAACCAGGAACCACGGAGCGCTTATCCTGGAAGTCGAGAAATTTTATTAGCGGACTGACAGCTACCGAATTTGGGGTTGCGCGAAAAACGAATTGAAATAATTTATTGTAAACATAAACCAGGAACCACGGAGCGTTTATCCTGGAAGTCGAGAAATTTTGTTAGCGGACTGACAGCTACCGAATTTGGGGTTGCGCGAAAAACGAATTGAAATAATTTATTGTGAACATGAACCAGGAACCACGGAGCGCTTATCCTGGAAGTCGAGAAATTTTATTAGCGGACTGACAGCTACCGAATTTGGGGTTGCGCGAAAAACGAATTGAAATAATTTATTGTAAACATGAACTAGGAACTACGGAGCGCTTATCCTGGAAGTCGAGAAATTCAATTGGCGGACTGACAGCTACTGAATTTCGGCTTGCGCGAAAAACGATTTGAAATAATTTATTGTAAACATGAACCAGGAACCACGGAGCGCTTATCCTGGAAGTCGAGAAATTCAATTGGCGGACTGACAGCTACTGAATTTCGGCTTGCGCGAACAACGAATTGAAATAATTTATTGTAAACATGAACCAGGAACCACGGAGCGCTTATCCTGGAAGTCGAGAAATTTTATTAGCGGACTGACAGCTACCGAATTTGGGGTTGCGCGAAAAACGAATTGAAATAATTTATTGTAAACATGAACCAGGAACCACGGAGCGCTTATCCTGGAAGTCGAGAAATTTTATTAGCGGACTGACAGCTACCGAATTTGGGGTTGCGCGAAAAACGAATTGAAATAATTTATTGTAAACATGAACCAGGAACCGGAACCACGGAGCGCTTATCCTGGAAGTCGAGAAATTTTATTAGCGGACTGACAGCTACCGAATTTGGGGTTGCGCGAAAAACGAATTGAAATAATATATTGTAAACATGAACCAGGAACCACGGAGCGCTTATCCTGGAGGTCGAGAAATTTTATTAGCGGACTGACAGCTACCGAATATGGGCTTGCGCGAAAAACGAATTGAAATGATTTATTGTAAACATGAACCAGGAACCACGGAGCGCTTATCCTGGAAGTCGAGTTTCACCGCGTAGCGGACCCGAAGCGCGGGATCGGGGAGGTTGAGAACCCGGTACTCGAAATACGTAGCGGACCCGAAGCGCGGGATCCGGGAGGTTGAGAACCCGGTACTCGAAATTTGCGGAGCGCGACTCTCATCCGTCCGCTCTACTGCGCGGTTGTTTCCAGACTGAGGAATTCGGCTAGCTGATTTTAAATTGGTGACGTCACTTTCTGAACATCCGACATCCAAACTTTGGTTGCGAACTTTGATACTATGTATGATGATGTATGATGTATGATGTATGATGTATGATGCACGATTATATGATATGATGTATAATGATTTCAGTTTTCACATTTCATACAAGAAATAGGCACTTTATCTTTCCTGCCTATTCCTGACTCAAGCGGCTAAGCCCTTCGATGTTCAGTCGTTGACTAAAGATATATTCTTCAGTGAACGGGTCGGCTGATAACGCTGCCGTTCTGCGACAGTTGGATGATGAAAAATTTTGCTCGTATCTTTCAAATGTGTGTTAAAATACACTCGAAGTGTTAGGAAGCTTCGTTCTTTTTCTCTCTATTACCTTTTTAGGTCTTTAAATCACTACGCAGCGTTAAATACTGTCTCATATACGAAGCAATGATTTCGTCTCGTTCAAAATTAGCGCATCCGTGATGTATTACAGTTACTCTGAATTTTTTTCCATCCGAATACTTTACGAAAAACAATTCTGCTTCTCCACCCAACGCAGATACTTCACTTGCGACCAGCTAAAACAGCGTTTCGATTCTATGCCTATGAAAATTCAAGATCAAGAGAGCAAATGAAAAGTTGTTGGTATAATTTTGAATATTAGTGTTATGTGATACATCGAGCGCGTGTCGAATAGAATCCCATTTCGAAATGAATAATTCTTCTCTTTTCAAATCATAGCTAATCTAGTAATATAGGTAAATAGGATGGTTGGAGGTGTTCGGTAATGGTAGGAGGTGGTCGGCGCTGGTAGAAGGTGATAGGGGGTGGTCGAAAGTGGCCATTGATGGTCGGAGGTGGCAGGGGGAGGTAGGAGGTGTTCGAAAATGGTAGGACATTTCAAAAGTTAAAGTCGACGATGATCCAGTGCATCAATTTTATCGTTACAGATTTTCGTTTTCCACGAGGCATACAGTATCCAACAACGATAATGCAGTCCTTAAAATTCGTCATTCATCTTTGTCTGGAAAGCTAATTCGCAAGGCGTGGTATTCTAGATATGTCGAAACTACGCTAGCGGCACGTGTTTGCATTATTAGAAAAATACCCGTACTCTACATACACTCTTTCTAATTTTTTGCTACATTTGGTTTAATCCCCACGCTTCCACAGCACGAATAGTCGGAAATGTTTTCGATTATCCATAATAAAATAAAAGAAGTAACAAAGCTTAAATTTATTGTTAATTCTCTAATGAATACATCAAACTGCGGTCGAATTCATTTATTATTTGCACATGACCTCTGTACATTTGATAAATTATTCCTAAATACATTGAAACATATGTATTTGTGATGAAATATCATGCAATAGGCTGTGTAAACTATGAACTATAATTTCTATCAAATAGCTGCTTTTATGTCAACAGGGCTTTGAGACTCAGTTAAGTTGGATCTCGATTTTTGTCATCGTATGTAGGACATTGGGTTACAAGAACAAATGCGAATTACGAAGAACTCCGTATTAGAGATAAGGATATTTTAGTTCAAGTATACCTATACACAGAATCTGTATGTGAAAATACTAAAACCTCCGTGTTTATTGTAAAAATCTTGTTTTAAACATGTGTATATATGTATATACACATACATAAGTATACATTGTAACGTGGCATTTTTGATGCCTGTTACAAGGGGCTCCTTGAACCCTGGGCGGAACCAAAAATTTCGGAATTTCCGAAATTGAGTCGCGAAGTTTTTGGAAAAGAGCGCCAGGACTAGAGTCACGCATCCGAAACTACGAGAGGGGACACTTTAGCGACCAGCGTAAGATATTTCAGTTTTTTTTGTTTTTTTTATTTTTCGAGCTACAACGGCATCAGGCAAGAAGTCGACACCGAATTCGAGGAAAGTGCGAAGTGGCGGACTAGAGACAATTGCGAAGGAAGGATGTCGAGGCTGCGGAGGGGGAGCCGACGCAGATCCCCGCATCGCGGGAATCCAAGGTGGACGCGATTCCCACTGGCGGCCGGCGCGCCGCAGCCTCTTCCTCTTCACCCCGCCAACAATTGACCGGCGAACTTGCGACGGACCGACTAGCGACGAGGGAACACCACGCTCACCGCCAAGACGTCATGGAGCTGCGCGGAGGACGAGATTGCGAGCTAGCTTTAAGTTCTGCGCAGCGATGCTATCGAAGGTGCGCGTCGAGTTGCGCGATCGACGAAATCGATGACGGATCGATTATTGCGTATTCTTGGGGGTATGACGTCACGTGTGGAATGGCGTATCGAGATCCGTGTTGCGGCAGGTGGTAGGTTTTTGAAACCACTCTAGTTCTGGCGGTCGTGATTAGTAGTCACGTTATGGGGGAGTTCGCGAAGCAATGGAGTCGCCCAAAAATCGCGAGGGGAATGGAAAGGAGGTTGCAAGGATGGAGAAGGTAAGCGCTGCTTCTATCCCCGCGATTGAATTTCGAGCATAATTGCGAAAAGGCTTGCCGAGTAACGGATAGCCGTTTTGGATTTGCGTTGTAGAAAAGTACTCGAAATTCTTTTACCGATTCTCCTGCTTGATGACCGTAGCCTGAGTACGCGAGTTAGAGTAAAGTAAATTCTGAGTTTCTGAAAAAGTTGAGTAGAGTCACAGGTTTTAGTTGAATCTTTCTCGTCAGTGAAATCAAGTATAGCCGAATTTCGCCGTACCGGGTCGAGCCGCGTTATCGTTTTTTTTTTTGTGTCACCTCTCGAGTAGGTCGGGAAGTGCCGAATTGGAGTGCTCGGATTATCGGGTAACGTTTTGGAGGATTTTGAAAAGAATTAAGTTCGGATGCGTTGCGATTGCGTATAGTTTAGGTTACGTTTAGTTGCGCCTGCATTGAGTTCCGTACCCGTTATTTAAGATAATGTAGTTTGAGTTGTGTTACTTTGAGCTTGGGTTTAGTTGAAGTTAAATGTAGTGGTGCTTGCGCTTAGTTAAGTTTACGTTTAGTCAAGATAGTGTTTAGTCGAGGTTAGGTGATGTATAGTCGAAATTGCCGTTGCGTTGCGCAGCAGTTGAGACGAGAAGTTTGAGCATTGTGTTTTAGTTGCGAGACCAGACGGCGCACCGTCGAATAATTAGTTTTAGTTTCGTTTCGAGCAGTAATCGCCATGGAGAACAAATGGCGAATTTGCAAATTGAGAACTGCGTATGAGGATTTTGTGATCGTCGAGGGACGTTTTAGTTAGGGAGCCGCGAGCTCATTAGAGTAAGAAATAGAGTAGGTTACGTGTAATTTTCTGTTTAGTTTTAGAATCGCGATGAGCGATTTTTGAATTATATTTTTTTTTTGTTTTGTATCACTGCTATTGTGAAATATAAGATTTTATTTTACTTTTGTTAAATAGCATATATATTTCGAGTGTCTCTCTCTCTCTCTCCAAGAATTACCCCTCCCCTCTCCGCGGTACTGAGCTATCGAGCATATGCCCGAGGAATAGCGTATTAATGATTTCGAGGCGTGTTAATCACGCCAGGCGCCCAACAAAAACTTTGCGATATTGTTTTAGATCCAGGGTACATCGTGAACGCCAAATTATTGTGCACGCGGTAAGTTCTCGGTCATTTTCTCCGAGTGACCGAGGAGCGGGAAAAATCCACGTCACAACATATACATATATACACATACATGTAGATAAATGATTACCAAGAAATTAGAAACACTCACAACTTGTCGCAAATAGAGTAAAACGTAAGGTTAATAATATACAAATTACACAAGCGCACCATAAAACGTGGCAAGGGTAGTCCTAGCGCAGTGATTGTATAAACTGAAGAAATATACATTTACGTATACATGATATAAATTAATAGACTAGAAAAGAGTGTTTAGAGAGCTTATCTAATTCCGATCTTGTCACAATAGATCATTAACATAATCAATATACGGTTAAAGCGGTATTAGCTACATTCACTATTAGAGATAATATTTTTTATCCATAGGTTCCACCTGCACAGCCAATTTTGTGTAGCCGAGAGTCGACTCTCTTCTCCTAGATATGGCCTGTACATGCAACAGACAAGTATAAGTCTAATATTATGCATAACAAGTAATTAATATTGCATCTTAAGTGTCATAGGCAGGGTTGATTAGGTTTTCTCGTGATTACAAATGTGCTTGATTTTCACGTTACATAATCATGGAATGAATTTTACATACACAGCTTCTCTGATTTTGCGATCAGTTCAAGAAGCCTAAATTCGATGAAAATCATGACTAACCTGAAGAGCGACAAATATCGCGGCAAACAAAGCGATTGATGCAACGCATATAGCAACTGCAAACGCAGTGGCTGCTGTTACAGCCAATGATGCAGAATTCTCGGTTCTGCCAAGGATATCTGAAACCCCCCGACCTTCGTCTCGGAAAACTGTCCGCTTTCCAGCTGGAGAGCTATTCCGGCAACCACCTGCATCATGAAATGTTGACATGGTAAGTGAGATACAAAATAATATTCAGGTTCATCAAACATCTCACTATCAGAATCAAGCAGAAGTTCAACCCACCCGTTGCTGGATTACATATACAACAATCTTGATCCTTGGCATTATTGATACCAGCTGGACAGCAAGGGACGCATTGATTGTTCTGTTTGTCGATGTGCAACGGAGCAGCGCATGACAAGCAACTAAACTTTCCCGGTCCGGTACATCTCGGACAGCTTGAGTCACAGCTTTTGCAGAGTTGCGTCACCGAGTCGTAATATTGGCTACTGAGACATTCTATGCAAAGGCCCCCATCCAGCATTGAGTGAGCAGGACACAAGGTGCACCCTAGCGGCCCTTCGGCCGAAACCAATTTGACATTAAAATGACGTTAAAAGTCCAAACGAATATAGGTTCCCCGTGAGTAATAGACTAGATAATGATCTCATATTTTACCACCTCTACATGTTTTGCAGTAATGATGACACTTCTGACATCCAAAACTGGTCCTAACGAATCCTTCGGGACATTCCGGATGACATTCTCCTGCAGCCAATTGCCAGCCTCTCGGGCAGGTTACACACTGATCTCTCCTGGGTCCAGAACAAGTCCTGCAGGACATGTGCCACTTTGCGCATTGTCCACGATCGCTGTAATATTTGTAAAAGCAATATTATACGAATTCCTCACTCATAAAAGCAAAATTGTAGATTGTCTTAAGGCCTTATCAAATTAGTGTCCGCGTGATATGGTGCGTGAGGTTAATTCATTCCGCGACTTACCCGTCAGCACAGAAAGATCTACACTCGCCACTCTGCAGCTGAAGTCCATCATTGCAAGTAGTACAGTTCAATGTGGAGGTGCAGGTCCTGCATGTATGAAGGCAGGGTAGATAAAGAGGTTTCCCAGCTGGCTGGGCGACGGAATAGTAACCGTCCTCGCATTGAGCGACACATTTTTGACCCTGCAGAAGCAGTGTCTCTTGGCAGGAGACGCAGGAGTCACGGGTGGGCCCGGTGCAAGTCTCGCATGTCGAGTGGCATCTCTTGCACCGTCCGTTTTCCACTGCTGGCGTTTAAGTTCCAGTCACGGATGCAAATGGTGCAACCGGAGGATGTGCACGTCAAACATCCCGTGGGACACTGAACACACTCTCGCCTTTTCTTAGCAGGGCTAAATCCCGTTGGACAAGAAGCCAGGCACGTACCTATCGGTGTGAAAATTGATCTTATAGTTAGAAAGATGCTGCAACTACTAACTGGGACCCTAACAAGTTGTTGAAGTAAAAGTGAGGTGAATAATTTGACTACAGAAACGGAATGAATATATGAAAGTTTACCTTCGGAAAAATAAAGTCCAGGCCGACAACCGATGTACTGAGTTTCACCGGTGCCATTGCAAGTTTCACAGGATACATGACAGGCTTCGAAGTTATAATCCATCGTTTCGTACGTGTTTTTAGGACAGGCAGCGTAGCACGTGTTTTCGTGCAAGACTAAGTGGTGTTTGCACGCAGTGCAATGATCCCAATGATTTTGGCAGCTAGCACAGTTTGTCTCGCATGGTATGCACGTTCCGTTTTCTAAATCTGAGGTTCGGTATTGTGTGGTTAATGACAATTATGCTGATCTCGCGGCATTCCATTATAGTATGAATTTTTAATTAAAAATTTTAACGCTATGGAAAGTGTAAGTGCAAGGTTAAAGTTGAGCGTGCTAACGAGGTTTGCCGGTTCGAGAATTTATGGAAGATTTAACCCAAAGTATATGAAAAACTCTAAAAACACTTTCCACGAGTTGACCGATTTTGATCCCTTTCAAACCTACTCTCTTAATATTCCTCGGGGCACTGTTGCAGGCAGACAGCAATATCCGTGACCAGAAGATGAGCCGGATCACAGGAAAGACAAGAGTCCAAGGGTAGGTTGTAGGGTGGGTCCTAGTACTGCCTAACCTAACCTAACCTAACCTAACCCTACCCCACCCTACCCCACCCTACCCTACCCTACCCCATCTCCTACCCTACCCCACCCTACCCTACCTTTTACCCTACCTTCTACCCTACCCTACCCCACCTAACCCCCTCCCACTTCCCCTCCCCGCCCCTCTCGTGCCACCTCCCCATCCCACCTACCCCTTTCTGCCCCTCCCCTCCCCGCCCCTCACCACTTGTCCTTCCCCCCCCTCTTCTCACCTTCTCTCCCGCCCCGCCTACTTCTACTCCTACTTCTCCGCCTCCTTCAACTTCTACTACTTCTACTCCTATTCCTACTTCTTCTATTCCTACTTCTACTACTTCTAATCCTATTCCTACTTGTATTCTTACTTCTTTTTCTACCCCTACTCCTACCGCTTCCACTCCTACTACGGCTCCCATTCCTACTCCTGGTCCCACACCTACTCTGACACCTGATACTACTTCTCCGGATCCTACACCTACTCTTGATTCTACTCCTGATCTTGATCCTACTTCGTCAAATATTATAAGAATGTTAATTCTCCGCGTCTTCCTCGTCCTCCTCCTCGTTCACCTCCAACCACCGCCAACCACCTCCAACAATTACCGATAACCACCTCGGGTTATACCTGGAATAGTAATAAATATTTTAAGTATAAGAACACATCAAAAGTATTGCGTAAGGATTAACATAATTTTTTTTTGCGACTTATTTTACCAAGAATATTATGAGAAAATTATAAAAAATCAGAGAAATTTTATTGGCGTATTGAGAGCTGTTGAATTTGGGCTTACGCAAGAAATGAATTGACATAATTTATTGTAAACATGAGAAGTACGAAAAATTTTAGATAAAACACAAATACAATTGTCGTTAAATATCGTAAAAATTTTATACTCGTTGGGCATAAATCCTCGTCCTCCTCGTCTTCCTCGTCCTCCTCCTCGTCCACCTCGATCACCCGCAATCAGCCCTATCCACCTTCGACCACCTCCAACCACCGCCAACCACCTCCAACGACTACCGCCAACGACCTCGGGTCATACCTCGAACAGTCATAAATATTTTCAGTATTAGAACACATCAAAAATATCGTATATGGATTATTATGATTTTTCTATCAACATATTTTACCAAGAAGATTATGAGAAAATTATAAATGATAATAGAAATTTCATTAGCGCACTGACACTTACTGAATTTGGGCTTGTAAGAAAAATGAATTGGAATAATGTATTGTAAATTGAAACCGGAACCACGAAGCGTTTGTCCTAAAAGTCGAGTTCCACAAGGTAGTGGACCTGAAGCGCAGGAACCACGGAATGCTTGTCCTGTAAGTGGAGTTTCACCAGGCAGCGTACCTGGAGCGCACGAACCACGGAGCTCTTGTCCTAGAAGTCAAGTTCTACCAGGTAGTATACCTGGAGCGTAGGAACCACGGAGCGCTTGTCCTGGAATTCAAGTTTCACCGTGTAGCCGATCTGGAGCGCAAAAACTACGGAGCGCTTGTCCTGCAAGTAGAGTTTCACCAGGTAGCGGACCTGGAGTGGAGGAACCACGAAGCGCTTGGCCTGGAAATAGAGTTACACCAGGTAGCATACCTGGAGCGCAGGAACCACGGCGCGCTTGTCCTGTAAGTAGAGTTTCACCGGGTAACGTACCTGGATCGCAGGAACCACGGAACGCTTGTCTTGTAAGTGGAGTTTCACCAGGTAGCGTACCTATAGCCCAGGAACCACGGAGCGCTTGTCCCGGAAGTAGAGTTTTACCAGGTAGTAGACCTTGAGCACAGAACCTACGGATCTCTTGTCCTGGAAGTAGAGTTTTACCGGGTAGCGTACCTGGAGCGCAGAAACCACAGAGCACTTGTCCTGGAAGTAGAGTTTCACCACGTAGCGTACCCGGGGCGCATGAACCACGGAGCGCTTGTCCCGGAAGTAGAGTTTGACCAGGTAGCGTTCCAGGAGCGCAGAAACTACGGAGCTCTTGTCCTGGAGTCAAATTTCACCACGTAGCGGACCTGGAGCGCTAATCCTGGAGTCGAGTTTCACCAGGTAGCGGACCTGAAGCGCAGAAACTACGGAGCGCTTTTCTTGGATGCCAAGATCCTCAAGGTCAAGGACCTGGACAGCCAGAACTACGGAGCGCTTGTTCTGGAAGTCGAGTTCCACCTGGTAGCGGACCTGGAGCACAGGATCCAGAAGGTAGAGAACCCGGTACTCGAAATCTGCGGAGCGCGGTTCTGATACGTCCGCTCTACTGCGCAGTTGTTTTCAGACTGAGGAATCCGGCTAACTGATTTTAGGTCGATGACGTCAAGAGAAAAAAAATTTGGGTGATGTCACTTTCTGAATATCCGAAAATCCAAACATCGCAACTTTGGTTTCGATCTTTAATACTAAGTAAGATATTGTGTATGATCTATGATGATATGATATAATGTATGATGTATGATGATATGATATGATGTATTATGATTTTAGTTTCCACATTTTAAACAAGAAATACGCACTTCATATTTCCTGCCGATTCCAGACTCAAGCGGCTAGGCCCTTCGTTGGCCAGCCGTTCACTTCAGATGGATTCTTCACTTAACGGGTCACCTAATAACTGTGCCGTTCTGCGACAGTTGGATGATACAAATTGTTGCTTGTTCCTTTCAAATGTGTGTTAAAATACAGTCTACGTTTCAAGAAGCTTTGTCCTTTTTCTCCCTATTAAAAGAAAGAATCGCCGTAGATACTTCTTGGCCTCTGCATCATTATCACATCTGATCTATTATTATTCATGATCTATGTATACATTCTTCTCTCGGTTACCTATACTTTAATGGAATCACTGTTTTGATACGAATTTTGGAATAAATTTATTCTTATTATCAATTTCTTGTAACGCTGCAAGTCGGTAAGTGCACACAGGCTAAGTACTGGCGTGGGCTTACCATTACGGAGACTGTGTCACTCGGAAGGTGAACGCAGCCAGCATCCTGTCGAAATCAGTAACTCTCTGATGTTCTGCAATAAGTTCTCAACTCTACCGTTGGAACATCTCAGGGGGCACAAGCGCACGACGATTTTCGGTTGCCACACCAAAGCCCAGAGGGCAACTGACTTTATATTCTTTATTCAACGGCAAGACCTACGGGGCATACGCTGTGGTTTTTTTTAGTTTTTTCGATAATCAGGCAGGAGCAAATGTTTTAACTTTCAGAATCCTCATAAACAATCGAGGAACAATTGAGAACGATCGTCACTCGGACCGCATCGCCATCTTTTTGTCTCGGATAGAATTTTGAATTCACCGCCCGTCGACATAACCTACAAATCAGATGCAGCGTTGTTTTTCCCGTTTCAAAGAAAAATATGAGGGGGAAAATTACGATATTTGCCAAGGAATTACCAGCGATGCATGAGCAATTGAGACCAATTATTCTCATACAAATATATTCATACATTTACGTCTCAATTCATCAAAAAGATATATCAAAACGAATTTGACCATACTTCGCCTTTAGAAAACCATTTTTTCATTTGTTTCTGATATACTCGCAAACAATGCAGAAGCAATTTATTAAAATAATAGAGTAACAAGGATTAATTTAGGAGCAATTGAGAGCTTATCCTGCTCCGGTGCAATAACGAACGTGTTCTCACCAACATTGGTTCGAATGTGGCGCTATATTACTGGAAACGTTACTAACTCACGGTACCTGCAACGTTTTTTGGATTTTCTCGAAAACCATGAGGGAGCATATAATAAAAATTACGGAGCAATTAAGAGCAAATTGGGAGCAATTTTTTGGCTTATAAGTTCTTAATAAATTCGAAGGTCGCAGGCCAACTTCACATGGGTGCTACCTTTCATCAGCAATCCTTTGACGGGTCTGGGCGGGTTTCGGGGTATTAGCAGTTTCACGTATTATCGACCAAGTAACTGGAAAACGTGCAAATCGCATACCGTTGTCACTGTGAAATTGAAAAGTTGAGAAAATCTCACACAAGAAATATGTTAGCCGAAATTGTACAACGCAAAAAGAAATTTCAATTAAATACATGAACGTGTATCGTTTATATTTACCTGAATACTTCAAATCTTTTATAGGCGACAGTAGTATCTCTAAGATGGTTCAATTATTTTCTCAATGTTTTTTACAAAGTCAACTTTAAGCTGCGAATATTTTGTAAAAATTTTCAATTACTTCATTTTAGTTCCAATCGTTTCAAGAATGTTCCTATGAAGAATTTTTTATTCATTTGTCGACCACTTTTAAAACTATGATTTCGAAAAATTCCATGTCTCAAGTTTTGAAAATATCCAGAAAATTTTGAGACACTTTTTTCTTTATCAAAAGCACGTTGAAGATATGTAGAAGGCTCAACCTATTTTCTAAGTTTTTCTAAAAATGTGGAAGTGGTAGTTGTATTTTAATTGAGAAAAACTATGCAAGTGCTTGAATAAATATCTAAATGAATATTGAAAATAAATCCATCATGAAATTCGTTGCAAGTTAACTGGAATGAAGAACAAAGATCTTGTGAATTTATTTTAAATTTTGATAAGGTGCTAACATTGCCTCGTAGCAATGCAACTTTTTGGAAATGTTGGAATATTGAGTATTAAGAAGTTCCCGTTAGAAAGCAAAAGTCAATTATAGTTAAGGAAGTGGTGCCACCAGTGGCATGAGATATAATCCACTGTTATGATCTTTCCTTTTCTTTGTTTTTTCTTTTTCACTTGCAGGCTCTTGAGAGGTAGTACTCTCTATGCCGTGTAACGGACAAGATCATAAACAAAACCTCTCCTGTAACCACTATTCAAATTATTTCATAATTCAAAAAAAAAATACTGTTATTTCTGTTTATTCAATTAAAAATAAAAGTGCACCTTTATTATCCTGAGTAAAAATCCCAACAGGAAATGTAACAAAAAATACTATCCATTAATCCTCGAAGTGTTGTGGGCGCACTTTTAAACCCTTGAGGCGTTATAAGATATTCGTAATGACCGTTAGGTGTTGCAAAAGCAGTTTTTGATCTCTCACGTAGATCGATTTCGATTTGTTGGAAACCGATAGCAAGATCGAAAGTAGAAAAATAATAAATATAATAAAAATAGAATGTCCGTTGTGTTGGGTAATGGATATGCGTCCCGAATTGCTTTTGCGTTTAATTTTTATAAATCAACTACGATGCGCTATCTCGGTATACCTGAAGAATCTGGTTTCTTCGGTACAGTCCATACCGGTCAAGTGTACGGTGAATTTAATGGAGCTATAATTCAGTTATCACTTTTGATTTCAATCTGGTTTTCAACTTCAATTGTGTGAACCGGAGAAAAATGGTATTGTCACGCATTAATCGGTATGTCATCCTCGGTTGAAATACGCTGCTTGATACCGGGTGTAAATTTTTATTCATCTCCAGGTAAATGGAATAATTCTGGAAATTTCTCGATAAGGTCTAATACGTGCTCGCGTTCCTCTTTATTCAAATGATCTAAATATAATTTTATTTGAATTTCTGTGAATCGGTCTGTCACTACAGGTTCTGAATTGAAATATTCAGATACTTGAATCATGGTATTTATAGTCTTCCGGAAAATTGTGGTAGACAAAATGGGATACTTCTTGCAAGGCAATCTCTATCTCGATGTCCCTGTCCAATGTATTAATGGCGAGTACATGGCACGCGCCATCTTGTCCGAAAAAGTCTGCTTCTCCAATGTATGCACCATCGATAGTCTTTATGCGTGGCAAATATGCTCCTTTCGAGCCGCGGTTGATAACATCAATTACGATTTTTTCTTTGGTTTCCGCGCGTATCTTCAAAAATCGGTGTTCCGGTTTAGATATCGGCATTTGCAAGTAAATAACGCTAGAAAAATCTGTATGCTATGCAACAAATATTAAGTGAAAAACCTTGCGTGCAATGAATTTTTACCTTTTTATAATTTATTAAAATTGTTCTCTGTGCATCACCCTAATACATTTGAATGAGTATCTAGTGAGGCTGATTTAATCTAAAGGATGTAATGCATACCTAATATCTCTAAAATTCTTTAAACATTTCCTGTGTGAACAAAAAACCAACTGAAATACCCGGGAATTATCTGAAATTCCTGTAAATGCCCCTTCAAAGATTCAGCAATTTTAGGCGTTCTGTGCGGGAAAGGTGATCGCGTTCTGATTTTTGAATCAGACGAGTTTGAACGATACTCGGAAAGATAATCGGATAGGTAACTACATGATAGAGAGCTCGGCCGGTTGTAGGTATTGCATAATAGTATCATCATTGCATCGACTTCCATTTTTGAATACTAGACAGTCGCGTGCTCCGCTGATTAAAATGTTTAGTCGATCATAAAAATCACTTACGGTATCGTCTCTCTTCATTCATGTTGCCGTGATCTCATGGTTCTAGTATTCACAAGTCTTTCTCGTTGCGAAACAGGTTTTCAAATGCTTTGTTAATTCGTTTATTGTAGTGAAGGTTTTCCCTTACGAACTTTCACGCGTTGATCCCTGTACCTAATTTTCCTAACACTTCTATTACGTAAGCACCCTCTGAGTATGGTGGTACATACAGGGAACCATTATGCATATATCGCAAAAAGTGTTTTAATGAAACATTTTTACCGATAAAGAATGGAATATTCAACTTGCTGAACTGTAAAGCGAAATATTCTGCCATCGATGTTATCATCGCGTTATTGGCATCCAAGGCAGATGCATTGGAGCGGAGTCCGCTCTAATTTGCACGGTCGACTGTCATGTTTAGATTGAGATAAAACTTTACACGCAATTATAAAGGTCAATTTTGGCAAAAGTTCAATTATATAAATATACAAATGCACAAATTATAAGTAACAGGTTTTCATGCAATCAAATTTCGTAAACTATATAAATATTATCTAAAAAGAAAAATTCGTCTGTTTTTCATGTATTTTACCAATTTTGAAATTTTTCAAAAATTAAAAATTTTATTTTTTTGATTTTATTATTAGTTTAAACAAACCTCACTTTTACACCAATTCTTGTGTGACATGGAGGTGATATGAGACGTGAAAGAGCGGTGGTTGTAAATGATTATAAATGATAAAAGCTGCTCCCACGTAACCAGAATGAATAAAAATTAAAAACTAAGACCTACCTTTCGATAAGCCGGTATGTTGATTCGTGTTACTATAGTCTCGTACCGGGCTGTGAAAATTGTTCAAATCGTTCAGGAGAAATAATAATTGTAACGTATGGCTGATCGTTCTGAAACAAATGATCAAAAATAGATGAATCTGGTAAAAGATGACGTACATTCATCAAACAATTCTAATTGTGAGTAAAATGTACGATAGCAAATTGTTGAATTTAAAGCAGATGAAAAATTCTAATGGGTAAAATAGGACAAAGTAAATGAAAGTATCGTCGACGGGCGAATTAATATTCAAATAGAGGATACCTGCAGGAAGGGTTTAATTCAACCGCTTAAGCTTTTGAACAAATGTAATCTACGAGCCAAATTAGGTACGTGTGTAGTCAGTACCAAGAAACATAATTTATCCTGAACGATTACTAGTTCTATGGTTGGTCGGTTGATTATACATCTCTCCGTTTAGATTGAATGTAAACGTATACCTACTTTGCACTGGAACCAACAATTAATTGAAATAACGAAAATGATATTACAGGCTCAGCTGAAAACAAGAGACTCTCGAAATACACAAAAGAATATTATTTGCAGCTAGGCACCAATTCTATCTCAAAATGCTCAGAGGATAACATTTTTTATTTTTACTGGTAACAAGAGAAGCTTGTCACGCTATGTTTAAAATGCGCATAATCGGTCCGTGGTTGATATAAAGAGCCTCACCTCGGTATCGAATAGGTTGATGAATTTGGCAACGACGATACCGGTCACTTAGTCTTGTGGAATTTCGAGTTAGTGTTGTATTGCCGTAAGTTATTGTTTAAAAGTTCATTAAAATTCACTCAACAGTAGTTATTTAGCTTTCCCGATAGTTGATTGTATAAAATAGCGTTAATGATTGAGACTTATTATTATTAACAAACGGTAAGGTAATTAGGTACAAAGATCTAACACTGCCCGATTCTGTTGAATCGGGTTAGGACTTAGATTTAGTTGCAAAAATTGGAAAAATCAGACAGTGTTTTTTCACGGAACGATGAGAATTGGTAATGTTCGTGTCAGAATCCGTCTACTATTATTTCACTTATCATTTATTGAAACTCACCCGCTACATTCACACAATGTCATTAATTTATTCCGACGATCGGCAAACAAATGATTGCGCGGCGCAAAACAGTGCTCCACGAACTCTGCCGGTAAGAACTCAATATTTTTATTAACGTCTTGCTTCTGGTACTCAAGGCGTCAAGTTGACGCATCGCGTTTTTTTACTTCGGTCCTCCTGCCTGTCCTGGGCTTGTTACTACGAGTTAACGTACGATCCTTGGTTTTAAATTCATTTATAAGCTTTTCTCGATGGCGACGCATCGCGGATTGTACTTCGGTCTTTCTGCCTGTCAATATTGTTTGAAATTGCCGGTAAACGTTTGAATTTGAAGTAGTAAACTCTTCTCTAAGATCTGAAAAAATTGTGAAAAATCTTATAAAATATAAAAAAATTTTTGTCGCTCATTAGAAGATGGAGATTTCATAACTTAAAACGATAAATTGAAAAAAAAAATAAAAAATTATTATTATTATTGAATTGCATTTTTTACATAAGAATGAACATAAAACCTCATTATAATACAGGCCGAAATATTTCTATTCAGAGATATCATAATGAGATTTTATATTTATTCTTTGGTCAAAAATGCAGTCCAATAATAATGATATATGTTTGTTTAATCAATTTTTCGAGTTTTCAAATCATAACTCAAATACGCTGGGTCGAAAAATTCTGAAAACATTAGCGGAAGAGTTTTTTGTCATGTACTTTCATACAAAAAAATATTTAAAAAATCTGAGACCTCGCCGTAGAATCTTGATCGTTTTGGTATGGAATGCCCCATATATAACTTTCGGAACGACGTTTTGTCGCGTTAAATTTAATCAAGAGATAAACACATCTTTTTACCTTCGTAATTTCAATTAGAAAATTATTATTTGTCAGTAAGTCCTCATAAAGATTAACAGGTACAAACCGAAAGCGGAATTATTATTTATTCTCTAATCAACCGACAGTGCAGGTTTTATTATCAATAACCACGCTAATCCTATGAATAATTTTCTAAAGTTGGAGGTTCAGTATTATTCTTACATTTTCAACTCTCCGTTAGCGGAAATGGAATCATCCCACGTACTCACCCGTTCCAAACACACTTAAAATTGTGCTAACATTTAAACGTCCAACATTCTTACTCCAACTCATATGTATCCCTCTTCCCTCGTTATTTGTTTGAATAAATGCCTTAATTTTTTTTTATCACATATAAATTGTCCGTTTTGTCTCGTCAATTTATTCCCTATGCTCATTTATCTGATCCAAGATCTTTTCAGAGCCCATGGTACAGTCCAAACGTCTTGAGAAGGAACTTGTCACTTTACATTTATCGTTAGATATTTCCGCTTCGTTCTTAATTATTATTGCAGAAAGCAATTGGCGCCGAATATCCATATTTCTTTCACAAAGTGCACGTGGCCAGAGTGCCACAGTACAGAAGAGTAAAGTTGAAAATTAAGCGATAGCGAGTTTCTTTTCAATTAACGGTTTCGATTGAAATGGTGGAAGCTAATGAGTTTGCACGAGACTTAGGCCGTTCACAATTAAGATTCTCCAAGACTACTCTGCTCGGAAGAGCAAATTCGGGTTGAAGTCCTCGCTCTTAGCGACTTAACATGCGAAAGATACAGCTCCTTGGGCCTGAGGGTCTAAGAGCTCGCGGTTGCAACTTTGTTGTATTAATGCGTGCGGTTCTTAATTAGCCAATGAGATGCGACATTGACCTGAAACTCGACCTCTGGGTCAGTCTCTTCTGTTGGAGCGCGAACTGGATAATTCAACGGTTCTCAATCTCGCCTGTTGTATAATTATAATATAGCCAAAAGATGTTCTATTGTAACTTTCACACTCGTATTCATGCTGTTTACTAATTACTCTATTTCAATCTGGTACTTCTAGCATGATCGTCGAAATTTTCGAAATGTACCGATTATTCCTTTCTTCTTTTAAATTGCAAATTTATGATAGTTGTATAAAACAGAAGTTTAAAAAATTTTCGTGAGTTGTGCGCCTTTTCGCCAAAACTCAGTAAAACTTGGTGAAATCTATGGAAAAATGACAATTGTTGCAGCAGATAAACAGAAATATTCTCTCGCCATTTTTGGCTGAGATAAATTTGAATATGATTGGTAGAATATAAATCGGAATTGCATTCGAAATGTCACAATTTTTTCTATAATGAAACTTTTGTGTAGGTACATAAATTGACTTATCAGTGTCCTACAGACAATGGTAAAGTTTAAAAATTTGATACAAGCATTCGTGAAATGTTCTGAACTACTATCACAATTTGTCAAATTATGGAAAATATTAAAATGTTTGCATAAAAAATTGCCCCAATTTAATTACGAAGCTGCGTCCGTACGTATGTATCGTTTTTCGTTCAAGAAAACAGCTTCTAGTGTATTATGTACCATAAATATTCAATGAACTTATTACCAATTCTACGTAGCGACAAATCATAATGGCGGCATCTGTTAAACAGTCATTACAAACCCGTTAGTGTCCGCTACGATTGTATCGGCCAAACGTGACTAACAAAACTATCCGTGTCAGAGAAATAAAATGAAATTGTAAACATATTCACGGACATGTCACGAAGCTGAATATACAGTATCAATATTTTTGGTACGATATAGCCACTCCTGTATAAATACCAGAAAGTAACGTTAATTGATTTTCGTCTAGCATACTAATTGTAAGGGCCACAACTAGAGAAATAATATTAGTCTGGTCGCGTACTACGCGTAAAGAGGCGTAAATCTATGAGCTATTAATCATGTTCCATAAGATCAAGTTCTCAATGTCTCTTTGAACAGCCGCATGAGGATATATTTATAGCTATATGTATATTGCCAACGATCACGATGACGTATAGTAATTGGGTGGGGGTAAAAACTTGGAAGAATCAATATTGCGAATGGTCGATACATCGATATTTCAAACATGCGAAAATAAAATAACAAGAATAATGGTACTTGTGACAGTGAATGTTGATAACTTCGTTATTGCAACAACAAATCGGAGCCTCAATGTACTGTCATGCGCAAATTTGAGCGCCTCACTGTGTGACTCATCAAAATTGAACCCAAGTAACGCAACAAATGTATACAGTCACGTCAGCCATAGTCATGGATAAATTTTGGAACCGAAGTGTCTTATGGCAGAGGAGGATCTATAGAATAATTGTTTTACAGTTTGTTCCGCAAAGCAGCTGTAAACTGGAAGTCTGATAAGGCTGAGGAAACCCAGACAGAACACGCGTTACCGCACCAAATATTATTTCATTATTAATTAAGTCGATATAAAGTCTGGGCGAAAATGCGAACGGCATATAAAAAAAATATACATATTTTTTTATTCCCAAGAATCTGTCAGGAGGTTTCATCATGGACGGTCTTCATGGAGGAAAAAGTGCTCATCTGTAACTGATCAATTCTGAAAATAATCACTGAGAAATTCGTAAAACGTAGTAGAATAAGTAATTCTTGATTATGAATTCAAGAACAATATTCGATTTTAACGCCTGAAGGTAGAGATCTGAAATTCTTAGGGTGTGTCAGATGATCATTCAAGACAGAAATATCCAATCTTGAATTAAATTTGATTCTACTCCTGTTTAAACTTCCAGGTAATCGAAACCCTCTGGTAGACGAGTACAATAAACCAACAGTGTGCTAAAACCCATATATACTAGTTTCTAAAGGTCACGAAACGTAAAAATCTGCTAAAATTTGCAATAGTAATTTTTTTCCAGAAACATATATGTACTTATCATTAAAGTGAAAAAAAGTAAAAGTAGATGTTGCTTCCTTGGCACAGCTGGACTGATGTAGGACTTTTGCGATTGTCCCAACCCTTGCAAGGAGTGTTAATGTTTCTAGACATACCTTAAGGCCGTTTTCTAGTAACAATCGGATACAAAAGTTCGACACACGCTTGCCTCGCAATCAGTTAGAATAAAATTAATAGAGAATTATGACTGCTATAAATTGAAATGTCCTTTTAACTCCTGACTCGGCTATACCTTACTTGATCAAACTCGAAACTTTAACTGTGAATATCTCCACTTTGGTACCAGCACGGTTGTTAAAATTTGCGAGCGCATTAGAGATACTATAAATAGCGTGTGGTCCAAATTTCAAGTCAATCAATAGAAATTCGAGTTACTGATGAACATCCCTAATCGGTTATTCGCATTCAGGTGGCCGAAAGAAGTGATTTTTCAAGGATTTTTTATGAAGAGACATTTCAATTTATTAATATAAAAATTTATATACATATTGGGGTGACATTAAACTTCATTATGATACTGTAAAATTTCTGACATTGAGCTCAAAGGTTACTTATATCCACGTATCCACGACTGAACTTGAAACTGTCAATTGAACTACAAAATATTAAGCAACGTATATTTTGGCAGAAATATGTCAAGCGCGAGTTGCATTTTGGGCTACATGGGAATCTAGAACTTTTTAATATTGAAAAAGACAATATGAAATATTTCAAACCGTAAAGTTCGATCAGAGAACATTATAAATAAACAAAAAAAATGAGATCATAGCAATTGACAGGGTTCACGTTTGTCACGTTAAAACACTTCTGCGAAAATGTTTTCACCGAATTCTTCACACATTCACCGAATCAAGCTCAAACTTGAATCACTTTCGAACGCTAGAGGTCATGGCTACTTCAAATGACGAACCAGAATTTCCTACAGCTGATTCAAGACCAAATTCAAATTATGATACTTACATAATGTACGAATGATATTTCAATAATTTACCATAATCGTTATGAAAGAAGACATAATCTAAACAACGATGCACTTAGGCTCTCCTTACCGACCGACGCGTCGATTACCATCCGCTATCTGCATCCGAAACACACCCGCAGCACCAAGTAACAGAAGTATGGTATTACTTATCGGCGGTGTAGGCAAGGCAGAGTTCTTTTTCTACTCGAATGAAAAGGTACCGACAGAAGCAAGTTCTGCACGATAATTACTTCGGAACGTGATCGTTGGGTGACGCCTGGAAGAACAGTACCAAGATCTTACCGGAGCGGCGATGAGCCGTAGAGAAACAAAGAGAGAGTAAGAAATTTGAATCTACGGCCAGCTAGGATAAGATATATGTATAGTAATAGACTCCCGGAGTTCACGTGACCGCGTCGTTAAAACAGGCTGTGAAGGTCAGTGTCGCGTCAACAGGCTGCTTAGTCGAATAGTCTCGGTTGGGAATGCAGGGGACGTTTGCACATGCGGTGCGGGTAATGCGCGTGGGTACAACACGTCCACTTCTTCCTCTTGAACCTACAGACCGCAGGGCGCATGTAAATATGTAAGTATAAATTTATGTAAAAAAATCATCAGCATGTACGAATATACTCTTAAGGCCATGACGCAACCGCCGTGATGCCAGGCTAAATCATAATTCGTTTGTAAACGCTTCACGCGCTGATGTATTAATTATAAAACTGTTTCTACACTAGATCCTGATCTCGTCAGAACGACCAATGAACTCATTTCGCGAGCCAAACTTGCAATTTTCAAAGAAAAATTATAGGGCAGTTGAGCCAAACGAGTTCCGCCCGATCCTTCGGCAGGCTAGGATCCAGTGTATAAAATACATCCAACAAAAAATCTATTCATTATGATGTCAGAGATCGACATATTGAATACTTATAACTCGGCTTCGTTTATACAGACGAATCGAGGGATATGATTGGGTTAATTACGGCAGAGATTGACACGCAGCGAAGGGACGGCATGAAGTTTGCTTTCCAGACTCCGCGAGGCACATTCCACAGATCGGCACTATTTTCAAAACCCATTACACCAGAATTACTCGGCTGCGGCCTTCCGGGTATGTTGTCGGCACACACACACACACAGACACACGGATCCGGACCGCATCTACCGACCGGCATCCACAAACACAGAGCTCCTTCACACGGTGACATAAGTGGCATTAGACCCTGCAGAGACGTCTGGTGCTCGGGTGTGTGTGCGCGAGTGTTATAAGCACCGGGTTTGTCGTTTATTTACTCTACGTGGGACATGATTTACGCTTCCTTGAATGGAGGTTTGAGGAATTGAGTCATGAATGGGTATGAGGCATGAGAGTTGTACGAAAGTGAAAGAAAGAAGAAAGTAGAGTCTGGACGCGGGTGTGCAGGTACACGTCTGATACCACCTCGTGTCAAGTGGACGCGGACGGCCTCAACATCGAGCCTGGGGCTTCTTCGGTTCTACTTCTACGCCGCTGTCCGGGTATGCAGCCGCCTGGCCCCCTGCAGCCCGACACCATCGGAACCGGAGGCTTCGGTAGTTGGACACGGATCAACTGGGACATGCGGGGACACTCTGAGTGCCAACCGAGTACCTTGGCTGCCCTGCAGCGCCGCAGGAGTTGGGCGGTGTGCTTGACAGCCGGTGAAGACGACGCGGCGGAAGACGGCTGGCCGTTGCGATGGACCTTCGGCTGGCTGAAAGTGAAGTGAATCCTCTGTCACCGCTTTTTACTATAACCTTGACTCCCCGCCTCGTTGTAATAGCATAGTAGACTTGCGCCGAGCCGCACGCGAGATGTCTCGCTACTCGGTGTTCCACACGAGCACCAAAATTGGGCATAAAAGTAGCGATCGCCGCGAGATAGAGAGAGAGAGAGAGAGAGAGAAGCATTGGGAGACCGCCGAATGGACCTGACGAACGCTTAATGCCCAAGAGGGAGAAAAAGAGAGAGAGAGAGAGAGACAAAAAGGACAGAAAGATTCTTTAATGGCAATCGAAGAGCATGGATCGAATAGTCAAATTTTGTAACCTGGTAACTCACGATACTCGGCTAAATATAAATTCCTTTCGCTGAAAATGGCGTACCCTGCGGACAATCTTCGCCAGCGTGAAGTTTGCACATCTGGCCGTTCTATTTAGTTTGATGCAGTGATTGGTCTTTTTACTACAACTCTGCAAAAATCTTGGATAAATGTGATGCAATTTTTTCAATAAAAGGAATAACCAATTAGTATTAATTATTGCACTGCATCAACTAATTACAGTAAAGTTTATTCTCGTGTTAATTGAGTAAAATTCTATCAATAACTGAGTTATTGCCACAAATATTATATAATATGTAAATACTAGCAAATACTGTAGATCACCGAGCAATCAAAGCCATATGTATTATAATGGTCATTATTACGAAATACTTTTGCCTCTTGAATTAAATACGATGTAATGTTCAAACATCTAGATTGTGTTTAACAAGTGATTGAATAGCATCTTTTCCGAATTCATCAGTTTTATAATGACGAAAGTGTTTTTTTTTCTGTCTTTTCTAATCTTACCTGTAACCTGCAGCTTGATTTGGAGATCTCTTTTGCGTCACAGCTCCTCTCCAAACGTCTTAAAATATTTTATTCATGCTTTTAGTCACCTCAGTTGAACAACTGAGAAGCAGCAGTAAATCATCCTGATATATATGACATGCAATAGTCACTGAAATACAATCTGTCCGGCAATTGCAATACTGTAAATCATCGAATTATCAATACTTACACCGAATGCAACTGACTGAGGAAAAGTTTCGCTATCAGAATTGATGAAACAGTTACGATTTTTAATGTTGCACAATTTCTGCCTAGTGAAAAAATGGTTTTTTCAAGTTATTTTTACCGTGTAAATGCATCTTACGCAGAACATGCTGAAAAATGTGAGATCAAATATCAGAATTCTACTTACGGGTTAGGAGCCGATCGGATAGTCGCCAAATAAAACGAGTTCACATCCACCCAGGAATTATTAAAAAACTAAAGGCAGCGCGAAAGGATACGGAATATTGAACCTCGTACCTACCTGCCAGGTGTTTAAGGCGCGACCGAATTAATGGTATGCGGGTCAATTACACGGGGTGAAGAATGACGTCAGCCTGTGATTAGTATAACATCCGCGATCATCGGCAAGTAACACCTTTATGAGATGCGCAAATTTCCTTTTGATAAAATTGAAACTGATCCACGATTGTACGTAAGCGGAGATTTCGCGGGCAACAACGTTGGTATTCGCGTTATGAAGGAAATAACACCCTGACACAAAGCACTTTTCGTATGAGATTCGAAGCGTGACGTAGAGCAAATTCGGAAGGAACTCCGACGAGCGCATGATTTCAGCAGCCATCCGGAATGATATTTAAATCTGTGTACCTAAGCTAGCGATGTAAGTGTAACTCACGTATAGGTACATGGTTCCTTACATGCGATTCGCTCGAAATTTTGCATACATAGGCTCTTCGGGTCACTGATTACGAATCGGAACTGGAAATGCGAAAATTCAATATGGCGGACGTATATTCAAAAAGTTATTTGATTTTAATAAAACTTTATTTCACACGGTTTTTCGGATCAGTGATTACGAATGTGAACCAAGAGATCCAAGAATTTAGAAAAAATTCTGTATTTTCTGATGTGTATTAAGTTAGTGTAAAAATTGGCATTTGGATTTTCATGGTAGATTAGCGGAAAATGACAATTTTGGAAAAGTACGAATTTCGACCATTCGTTTACGTGTGCTATTTTTGCAATAAACGAATAAATAAATTTTACATTTTTTGTAGACTTAGAAATATTTCAGGCACGATGTGGAACCAAAATGCTCGGTAGTTGTTACCAAAAAGGTAACTTAATAAATAAAAAAGCTGCAAAAAAAAAAAAGTGGAACCCTGAGCGTACCGGCGTGAATAAAAGGGTTAATCGTATCTAATTATTACGATAGAAATATTGTTCGAATGAGATTTGTGACTTTGTTGGAAGTTGGCAGAGTCTCGAGGCCCCGAGACGCGTATTAGTGTTGTAAATCTCTTTCGACTGACGGCAGATGACAGTGCAGCAAACGCCTAGGGCCGACAGGAACTCGAGCCGAGGCGCTCTGCAACCGCAACAAAGGAATTTTGCGAGTGGGTGGCTGGTTGCATCACTGGCTCGGCTAGTCCCGCCTCTAGTTTTGCGTACTTTTTCGCCGATGCATTAGTCAGCGCAAATACTGCACCCGTCGTTCCGGTGTCAACAGCGATCGTTCACTTCTCCTCGCCATTTGAAATCGCGCCTACGTAAGCACGGATTTCTGCAGAAACCCCGCCGCAGGGCTATGAATTTTCCGCGTCTCGCTATAATGCTAATCGCAGGGAGGTGTAACTCGCGCGAGTATAAGATACACAAGGTGTACCTGTTGCGCATCCCTCGCGCACCTCCGCGGATCTGCATGCCGAACATATTCAAAAAACGAAAAATAAGAGAAACAAAAACCCTCCCCAAGGTTGCGACGTCTTTTCCTCGGAGGACGCCGGGCATCCACGTCCTGTGGAACGGGTGCAGAAGACGCCACGCGAAGAGGGAGAGAAGGAGAGAGAGAGAGAGAGAGAGAGAGAGAGAGAGGAGAACGATAGAGGCTCGTCGTGGACGTGGAAGCGGTGGCGAGGGGCCGGGGGCGCATGGACGCCGGGGTGGAGAGTTCGACGGCCGGCGGGTGGCCCAGTGACCAGGACCGGTTCCGTCTTCCGCCTTCTTTGCAAACGCGCGGCGAAGCCGCTGTCCTCAGACCCTTCGGCCCCCCCTCCCCTCCCGCCGACGAGTCCCGACTCGGGGCCCGCTCGCAGAGGTCACCCTGCGCACCCCACGTTCGCCGTCGCCTAGCCGTCGCGATGCGCGCCTTCCGGAGCCGAGGGGCCTTGCCTACGCGGGCAGCCGGCCAGCGTAGGACGACGCCGATCGCCGGGAGGAACAGTCCGCGCATAGCAGTCGTCACGCTCCGTCGAGACGCGGCTGCGCGGGCGCGATTCGCGGGGAAGAAGCGCGACGGCGACGACGAAGAGTTCAACCGAGGGCCCCGTTACATCGTGTGATACGCTCGAGCCTCGCGAAAAGGGGCCGTGCTTCGGCCTTTTTACGGCTCTCTTTAGTTTCATTCATTCGTCTTTCCCACACTCGCGCGATCTCGGGGCCTAGGGTTCGCGGCTCGACGATGGACGCACACTTGCCTCGCGAAAACCGGCTACTCTTGGCCTGGAATCAATCTATGCGGACGCGAACCGCTGCGCCAAGAGCGGGCCTCGAGAACCTCGCGCTCGGTTTATGTCCACCACGCCAGAGTAGGCGGTCCAGGAAGCTGCCGAGGCTTTCCTTCGACGCGCGCGCGCGCGCGCTCTCCACGCCGCTCTAAGGTCACCCGAGACATGCGCCTCGAGATCGGCTACACGTTGCGG
Organism: Neodiprion fabricii; assembly: GCF_021155785.1. Taxonomy (NCBI): domain Eukaryota; kingdom Metazoa; phylum Arthropoda; class Insecta; order Hymenoptera; family Diprionidae; genus Neodiprion; species Neodiprion fabricii. Next base: position 21,644,520 of record NC_060239.1, read on the forward strand.
AAATCAGGCGCTGTGAAAAATGGCGCAGGTGCGTTCACCGCGGAAAAACTATGCTTATTGGGATTATCTTCCGACGAGAGGAGTTGCGGCTCTTCTTCTATTTCTCTTGCTTCTAACCCCTTTCCCTCGTTACACGGCTGACGATATAAATTCTGTCCTCTGATTTTTCTTGCTGTGAGTTTTTACATTGTGACTTTTCTGTACTTTCAATATCTCCGTTTTGAAGTGACATAATGCAGATTTTTGGCTAATATTTCAACATCTTCATCCCCTACTCTTTTTCTCGTGATAAGTAGCGCCTTTTTCTGTACTTTTACTATCTACATTTTGAAATTACATAATGCAGATTTTTGCGATTTTCAAAACTCGACATCGTAACTCCCTACTTTTCAACATTTCAACATCTTCATCTCCTCCTGTTTTTTCTCATCTTCAGTATCCCGTTTCCACTCGGATATTTAAAATTTACGAGATTCGATGAAGAATTAGATTGAAATCAAACCGCGACTTGATGCATCAGTGCGAAGTCTCACCGCAGATTTCACCTCAATTACATGGGTCTTCCAAATTTTACAGTTTCTTTTCGTTTGTCTCTGACGCGGAGATGCTTCGGGATCATCGGTGCGGAAGGAGAGGCCCTGATGGGTGTCGAATAGCCTGGGACGCGAGCAGTCAGTTGTTAAAACTGTTGCGGAAATATTGCATTTTTTGCCTTAAGAATATCACGTTTCCAGAGTTCGTTTTACAGTTTGTATATTCATGTCTGCACTCTGTTGAAATGTGTGAAATGGTAGATTTAACGGTAATACACAAATTTCAACGCAGTTACAAGCTTGTCAAATTCCTAATTTCCTTTAAACAACGCATAGTGTGAGCCACTGCCGGCATGGAGCGGTTTATTGTCGTCAGATATCACCATGGTTCTCGGCATTCTCACGTCAAAACGAGTTGTCAACTGCAGTACAAGTCATCAGCGGTAACTTCGTCCACAACCTATTCAGCGTATAGTATACTACAGTATATTGAGTTCCGTGAGATATTGTAAAAAAAAAACATCACGATTGATCAATTGTTTTGTTTCGCTTTAAAATTATAGAACGACTGTTAAAATTGTTCACCCCATTCGACTTAATCCTAGATGCAAATCCACTCACGGTTATTCCGATACAGTATGGAGCAGAATGAGAAAAGAAGAAAAGCAAAGAATAACAGATCCATCCGAAGAGTGAGTACGAAGTGGCTGCCTACAGAAGGGGTGAAAAGAAAGCGATGAAAATCGTGTGGCGTACACACGCATAAAGTACGCGTGATAAAACCAGGAGCATTTGCATCTCCTCTATTATCGACAAATGCACTCGATGGTCCTTTGTGACCATAACTCTCTCACCCCGATTTACAGTTACATCCGACACACGTATATATGCAACCCGATATTCACTGGGATATTGCACGGAGCATGTCTCCCCGTACATAACATATTATACTTGCACAACGATGGCCGTGTAGGTGTGCATAAAACGGACAGTCGGATACACAGAGAGAGGCGTAAGCGTGTATAACACACGAGTAAATTGCTTGTGTAGGTGCGGGGCGTGTATAAGACTAGTGGCTTTGTCCAGTGTGGCGGGTTACTGAGGATCGAAATTAATTCCGGGCCTCTTTCACCGCCGGACATCTCTCGCACACGTGTACACGTCATTCCGAATTGTATTATACTCGAAGATGGCGAGTGTAGGTATGTGTAACACGTATTAATGCTGCAGCTACCACCACCGTTCCCCGTTTATGTAGGGGCAAGAAACGATCAAGCGCCGCGCTCTTTCAAAACGATTTCGACGACTAGACCGAATTCAGTCACGTAGTAGCTCATTGGACTCGACGTTATTAAAGAACAAGGCAAGAAAGAACCTCGTCATTTTTGCATTAACGGAATTTTCTCGTGGCTATGTTGGATAGAACGGGTCGAACGAAGAAGCCTCTCCTTCGGCCGCCGGACACGCTGGCGAAATTTTGCACAGGTTGTATACTTTTAATCTCAGAATTTCGAAGCTACTAAAAAAAACCGCTCTTTAGTTTCTCGTTACAAAAGACGAACAGCAAATATATTGATGCAACCAATTTTTCCGGTTATATTATATCATATTCATCCACCAATTGTTCTCCGTACATGATTATGAATACGAAATATGAAATAATATTCCCAATCAGTAGCATCTGTGACATAAAATCAGTTATAATATGATTGGCGCAGAATCATATTGCGAGTATTATTCTCCTTTCACTAATTGATTAATTATGTTCTCTATACACGGGAATTGTGTGTTTAAAATTGCAATCATTACCAACGAGTCGAATAAATTTATATTACGTGATAAAACCTAGAGCTGTCTACCGTGCGGTGCAGGTATAAAATGCGAAATTATAACGCGTTAAAATCACTAGTTCTGTACGGCAACGTTGCGGTGATTATTTCTGATATTGAGATTTTTCCTATGATCGTGACGGCGGCGAGATTCATTAGACGGTAATTAAGATAATTATTACAGACTGGTAAACGGTCATTGATATTTATAATTATACCATATCTGTACGATTAGTAATCTGTGAAATTATTTAATGTATAGAAAAAAAAGCAGAAGGTTAGCAATGCTGTTTAATTCTTGTGACAATTTGAATATTGGGAACATTTTGTGCTCGCGAATGGACAGTTGAAATTGTACTTTACACTGAATTTAAATTTGATATATCTGATTTGAAAAATTCATTATCAAAGGTAGAAATATGGACCACTACTTGCTTGCTTGAAAGTTATCCAGCGAAGACTTGTTTTTCACGTCGAGAAAGCCTCACAGCCATAGTTAGCCGCTTGTTGCCCGGAACCGTTCAGCTGATAAATTATTTATTATGTAGTATTGAGTCATTCTACCTGCGTGCATTTTTTGTTAAAGTTTCCTGTCTTTTAAGCTTCGAAGAGACAACCAGTTCCCTAGTCCGTATCGAGCTGCAAATTTCGGTGCATAGTTGTGTTTGTTATTTCGTGGCGGGGGTGTCAGGTGACCTGACTGAACTCTGTTACCACGTCTCAACAAACTCTAATTTCGCTCGAATCGATTTTCATCGTGCATCGAAACCTTTCAAATCAATCCTCGCCTCACCATCCAGCTTCTTTAAAGTGTGCCACGACCGAAGTGAGCTAATTCAGTACAAATGTGTGGGGACCAAAGGCCCTTTAGTGATCAGGTGACGCTGGTGTGGAGGAGGTCGGGAGCGGTGGGAGCGCGCAAGAGTAAAAAAGAGGGAAAAGGAAGAGAAAATAAAAAAAAAAACCTCTAGCAAAGTGGGTCTACCGAGATCACGGTGGCCCGTTACGTTTCCGAGTGGAGAGATGCGGTAATAGGCTTGATCGCAGGATACGTGGCGAATGTGAGGATGAGAAATGGAGGCATGGGGCCTTAAAAAATGGGCCGCTGCCTGGCGCACCGCGGCAAGGATATAACGGTCCGAAAACCCGGCTGTGTAATTTTCGGGCCCAAACGTCTTCCTGGCTGATACAATGAACACGTATATAATCGTGCCTGGCCCACGCACACAGATCACATCGTTCGCGACCTCTTCGTGCGATCCTCGTTCCTGGTTGCCTCCTTTTTCTGGTACCGTACCGTTTTATTTTTTGGCCCAAATACTCCGACGAGGACCGTTGACTCCGTTAGATTCGCTCATATACCACGACAGCTCTTTCGGATTCGCGGAAGACCTATCTTGCGGATAAAGATGACCGAATCCGCGATTTCCGCAACCGCGTTCACTGCCTTCGCGCAGTTCCCGGGTCCCAGACGCGCCCTCCTCGAACCGGATGTGGCATTACCTAATGGCGACAGTCCCTGCACCGCCTGCTGCAAGGCCTCACTTTACTAATCCGCGTTTCCGTGCTACAGATACCGGGATACTGAGTTACTCGCGATTAAGTGCGAAAGTTCATCCGTAAATGTATACCGCAGATTAGATAGGCGAAAAAATTTACACCACGCGTCAAGCGGTACGCGGCCTGGTACCTCGTCTAGTGATCGGATTTAGTCACCGCGAACGTCGATCTCCATACGATGCGATTCCTTCCGCGTCAGGAACAACGAATCAGCATTGATCTATTCGCGTCAGTCGCAACACGTTGCGCAATATCCATACACTTGGAGAAGAGTATCAGGAATTGAAACAAATTTTTGCATCGTTTGACAGTGGAACAAATTCTTATTCCACTTGAAATAAGATCCCGTTGACCCTTCTTCATTCGACATAAATGAACTGGTTTTTTGTTTCCGCAAAAAGATACATTAGCCATACTTATCCAGCAAGGTATTCGTTTCGAAAGGCGATCCATTCTGAAACTAGAAATGTTTTTTAAGTCGAACAAAATACATTTAACATCCTTTGAACGAGCAGAGTTGCGTTTTTTCGCATTTTACGAATATGAATAAAGCTTTGTTTGCTGTGAGCATATTCTGTTTTCGGGTTAATGAAAGGGATTTGAAGGAATAAAAATTTTTTTCATCAATAATTTTTTACCCTTTTCGTTCTCGTTTTCCCCTGAGTATACAATACATATGATATAAGCGGGTGTAAAGCAAAAAGTTGTCCCTATTTCGTCCTTCCATAAATCACTCATTAGGCGTATGTGGTATTCCAATTTTTTTCTGTTCATTACATCATTTCAACAAGTTCGCGAACAATGTCCCAGACAAGGTCTCACTTCGATTTGGATAGGTCAGATATTCGGCGAATTATCGCTCCCCTGACATTTGTCCCATGATAAGTATCGTTTGGCATTTGTTACAAAATCATATTCAAAGCAATCTTAGCGCACACGTCATCGGTCTCCAATGCATCTTTGGGGCCTTACGGGCCCGCATGTGTGCGCGCGAATGGCGAGCGAGCGGCGCGAGGTGCGGGAAGAGGGGTTCGCTGGTATACGTACGAACACCGCGGGGACGATATATGTATAGATAGAACGCAAGTTGTTCCGCGCGAAGTAAAGAGGAGTTGTTGGGTCGATGGCCGGAGCTTACCGTGACCCAGTGCGAGCGCCAGGACATTGACTCTGCCATCGCCATCCGCGATACCAACTGCCCTCTCCCCCTCCTCCTTCTCACGTTATGCCTCTGCCACCGCTCATGCCCCGTCAGTCCCACCACCACCACCACCACCACCACCCCCCCTCCTCCCCCTCCTCGTTCCTCTTCTTCGCGTCCTCGCGACTCCACACTAACGCACCAACTTGGTTTCGTTCACTTCGCTATACACATTGGCGCGGAGCTGATGATGGTACTATTGCCGCGAAGTATGCAACGCCAGCTGGTCCTACCGAACCGTCAGTCGAACTCTCTCTCTCTCCCTCTCTCCCTCTCTCCCTCTCTCTCTCTCTCTCACTGTTTCTAGCTTCGTTGACAGACTCTCTTCCTCTCAACTTCGCGTTTCTGCTCACCGACAGACCACCACAACCCTTTCAATTTAATCGGACGGATTGACCTGCGATGATGCGACCGTATACCCGTGATTCAATCCAGCCACGAAACTCCTGCCCCAAAGTCACCTTGGCTCAAGTTCCCACTGATCCATCATCCATCCGTCCTGCGCCTCGAGGCTAACTAACGTATTAAAGGTTAACGTTGATTCGCGATAGATGGATCACACAACTTAAGATCGATGGTGAGGATCCGCGTCCCGTCTACTCACGTAACACCTACACTCGTTACGCACTTCGCGGTTCCTACGCGCCGCGAGCACGTGTATTCAAGATTCGTAAAAATTTCATCAGGTTCTTGTTATGGGTCAAAGCACGTTCGTGGCTTCGGCATACCGTGCGTCCTGAGCTGAAGTGCAGTTCTTGCAGTTATGCTGCGGAATAATCGACCGACTCCATAACGGATGCAGGGTAAATGATATGCACCAGAGAGATTGATCGTTCGGCTGCAAACTGCACGGAGGATTTGTGAGAAGGTGCAAAAGCAGTCGGTTCGATTCAATTATTCTGCTCTTTGTGGTACCTTTGACCGTAAGAGGACCACCTTTTGCATGATCGATTTAAAACGTCTCGTATTTTGACACTTCTAGATGCATATTACGCTTCAAGAATCGTGCCAAGCAATTTCGATTCACACAATCTTTTCTCTTGACAGTACTCAATATCTTATGGCGCGATGAATCGGAAATGGTTATCGTTGCACAAGAAGATAGTTTAAGTTGATTCATATTCTGCTATTGATATTCCCACAGAAGTTCTCGGCAAACGAGGAGATAAAACGGGAATACCATAAATACATGACTACATAAATAAGCAATTCCTAGAATTTTATCGAGTGACTTAAACTTATCGAAAAAAATTTTATTACTATCGCGACTTTTGCACATTGATCGAAAGATATTGTAGATAGCAGTGAAGCCGATAGTTGACTCGACCTGCTGCTTTTAGTTTCATGTCCCAAACGAATCTTCGAGCCTGTTAGTCGTGTTAAAGAATGCAAGATGTATTGCAAATGATGTGATTCAAGTAATTTGGACGAAGTCAAAAGTTGTAAATGTTGAGTTTCAGCATTTCCAACACCATAATATAGCGAGGCTCAATTATACGGCAGTTTTTACTACGACCTCACTTTGACTGAGTCTTAAACGACGTCTCAAATACCATGAAGTCTTTACACGATGTTGATAACAATCTGCCAATAGCAATATAGGTAGTTCGCTACAACGCCGCACAATTTCGTCGATAAACCGGTAATAATCATTCTCAAAGATCACACGACTCGACGAACTATTTGTTGAAAATAGAAAATTATTCAAAAATTATTCAAATACAGTAGCGTGAATCTGTACATATTTGCAAATTCTGATCAATCATTGCAAAGATGATTCTTACAGCCATGTCCCTTCCTGGACACGAGGATACGGTGGTCAAGATCGGTCACGCACTATCTTTTACCGCGACCAGAATCCTTCGGCCTACCCGGCAAAAATATCATCACACATTTCTCCTTTCTCACGGTGAATTTCTATGTTCGGCAAATTTAGTACGTTTTTAGATTTAAACAGCTTTCAGTAGAACCCCATATCAATACGATAGATGCATGGGGAGTCGAAATACACCATTTTTAATATTCCCAACTTTGACGACATCGTCGGATCGATCAAGAATTTTCGTAGATTTTCAGACCTGATTTTAAGACTAGATATGGCATACGCTTGAATTGTATGTATGTCATATTAAGCTAAAAATAGCTTTGAGCATGGCTCCGAGAAGCTTACGTAGATAACACTAAAGAGCGCGTGTCGATCGCTTGCTCTGTCGATAATAAAGTAACGTGGTAGTGTGGTACGCGATTAAATTTCGTAAACAATTCGTCAGCTGCGTGACGTATGATGTAACTGAACGGAAGGAACAAATATCGGAGCTTGTGTTGAAAAATTTTCTAAAGTGACTTGTTAAGGATAGAATTTGAAGCTAATCAACAGTATTTCGAGTTTTTTTCCTCCCATAGCTCGTCCCGGAGGCATATTGGCGGTATAGACCATGCTGTTTACACGCGATCCCAATTGTTTTGTAATTTTTCTTCGCATCTTCGTATAAGTAGCGTTTTTGCAAAATTATGACCAACATTGGTTTCCAAAAGGCAACCTCCAACAATGTACCAAAACTTGATGTGAGTATAATGGCAAAGTTGAAAAAAAACGAAGATTCCGCCGGAGCTGAAAGACGTGGACTGAAGCCGGCAGGTAAGTAATATCAGGTTGGTAAAGTTTATGCATCAACTTCGTCTAAATTTATGAGATTCGGTCAAGAAATTGTGGATTCTATTTCATACATTTGGCCGATTCATTGAAATTTTCAATATTTCACTTCAAGTTCTCGAAACTGCATAATAACCTCACAATGAACATCAATCCCAGTGTGTTTCATTAATTGTGTTTTCGATATACTTCTTCATACCCAGGAGAGTGTGCAGAAATTATTTATTCATTAATATTAATGGCAAGCATACTATTAGCTCCCTCATGTGGCTTCATCGCAGAAGCGTAGATCTGGCACTTACAAAAATCAGCTGATACTGGCAAAAAGCGAAGGAAAAGGTTTGGAATACAAAGAAAATTGGGCTTTCATTAATCAACACATTTTGTAAACAATTCGTTACTACATAACGCATGATGCAAACGATGTTCACCATTCGGTGTAACTTATGAGTTGCCAGTTCTTGTTCGGTTTCTGTTCATTCATTTATCATCATAGGGGTTGGAAATTTTTCTGCTACACAACGCCAAGCAATAAGGTTAACAGATAATTACTTGAACACTGTTCAATGTTTGATACATTCTTCGAGACATAACTTTGAGTGAAACCACGAATGAAATGTATAGTGCTCTGTTTTAGATAATCTACTTTCTGTCTACCCTGAACAATAAAACATTCTTTCCATATTTTAGACATTAAAAGCTTCCACTGAAGCAGAATTGGTATAAGATGCGCATGGATAGCTTATTTTCAAAGATGAATGACCGAACGCAAGATCAAATACCAGCATCGAGGGACCAAGGAATTGTTTAAAAATCACTGGAAATCAGTGGAATTCAACATATAGTTTAGTATTGAACATCACTTGAAAATCAGTATTACGCTAAACATCTTCAATTTATGTATTGAACATAATCAGGTTGATAAAGTCGAACTAACAAAGTATATCTTGCCAATTGTAATTGATTTCCCGTGAGACAAGACACACGGAGCTTCGAACAAGTGAAGTCAGCAATATGAAACTCAGCAGAAATTTATAAATTTCAAGAATAAAACTGTTTCGATACAATATAAACAATATAATTGGTCACAGTGCTAATGTCATTTTAGGATACTGATTTAATTTGTATAATATAATAAAAGAAAGTGCTGTTCATGTGTTTCATATTCATCGGTTTAGAATTACGTAAGAGTATAAAGATTAGTTATAATTATTAGACTGCTTCAAATTGGTTTGATGAACAGCAGAGGTCTCGATAAAACTAGATGCAGAGCTAGTAATCTTGCGAAGGCTATATTTATGCTCATATAATCGGGTAAAGTTAATTTAACAACTTACAGCAACTTTGAACCAACTTGATAGTCCGATGGAATCGTCTTAAAATTACCATAATTTAGGTCCAAAACAATTCTCTGCATTTCGAAGTTACCAATGTCCATCAAAAATATTTTATACGTAAGACTAATGAACAAGTAACAAATAAATTTGTACAAAAAGTAGTGATATCCCCGCAAAAAGCGCCTCTGGGGCGAAAGCCTTTCGTCAAGTGCATTAAAAATATGGTCATTACCCACAAAAATACCTTCTCTGATCAAAAATGTGCGTACATAAACACACAAACAAAGATTTAAATCACATACTACTGCTAAGTACATGTCTGTTAATTCACAATAAAAGCATGATTAAAACTTGACCCTTAGCTTTCACATCACTCTGCGATGACACTGCTGCCACACCGGGGTCAGACTGACCCTAAACTTGTCCAACTAGAAATAATAGTCAAGCACGAATACAAAACGAAATCACGCATGTATTGATGAAAATCTAGAAAAAAAGATTAAATAAGGAAGTACTACTTGGCGGACGTTTTTAGAAAAATACCTCGAGGAATAAATCAAATTCTCACTATGCCTTGAAAGAGGTCCGCCAAGTTTCACCTAGTGATTGAAATTTTTTTTTCTGGATTGTCATCAATGTACGAATTTTTTGTTTTTTATTCATTTGTAGTTGGACAAGTTTAGGTTCAGTCTGACCTCACTGTGGTAGCGGTATGATTCCATAGAGATGTGGAGGCTAAGGGTTAAGTTTCAGTCATGCCTTTATTGTGAATTACCCAACATGTCCTTGGCACTAGCATGTGGTATGAATCTTTTTTTGCATCGGGTGATTACGTGCACACACTTTTGATCGGAGAAGGTAATTTGCAGGCAACGACGATATTTTTAGTGCACTTGGCGAGTGGTTTTTTGCACCTTCCAGGTACTTTTTGGGGGTATATGTAATGGTAATAAGACAATGGTGATTACTGCAATCGGCGAGCCATCGGCGCAGGTGCAACACAGACAGCGACAATAAGTAGCGGCGCAATCGCGTAGCCACGGCCACGTGGTTGACCTCGGTCGAGAGGTGCCGACTCGGTGTCGGGAGCCATCAGCTGACTCAGCCGGCTGCTCAGCTGACCAGCCGAGAAAGGCGAACGCGTTGATTCGTAAGATTTGGAAGTGAACGTTAGGAAGGGATTTGGAGGATCGTGCGGAGCGCCGACGACGGTCACGGCCAGGGACGCTCGCAGCGTTTCGCGGGTAATCACGAGGACTTCCCGAGTCGAAATTCAACGCCTACATTTGACTCTACCAAGGCTCGTACGAACTTCTTCGAAGGAAACTGATCATAGAAATCCTACATCGAACCTCCGACTCCTACACGGAGAGAAATTTTTAGTACCGGTTACCGCTCATTCCTAACTATTTTCATTTTTTACCACAATCGAAAAATATAGTTCTGGATACAAAATGAAAATTAGTTTTCTAGCTATTAGCAGAAAGTTTAGTAGCCGTTACTGTTCTTTCTAATTACGATCACTGTTACTATATTTTCTTGTAACTGTTGTGAAAATTTAATGCTTGTGCAATAATAAATTGAGGTTAAAGCCTCGTTAGACTAAAAAAGTAGAGTAAATCGAGCAAACTGATTTTTCGTTGCAATTACCAAAAAAGGATCGACAATAGCGCAAAATGATTACGTGTACATCGTTTTTCGTCATTCCAACGATTTTCTAACAGTTTTTTTAACGATACCTGTTTTACTCAATTTTTCTAGTTATCATAACAAATGAAATTTTTTGCAGTGTAAAAATCAAAGTACCAAATGCTATCTCGACACTCTCAGTGAACCTATTTTGTCGCTATTCCCTAACGGAAAAAACCCCCACTTGAGTGTAAATTCGTACCCCCAACTCATAGATAATGCTAATTTCCTATGAGAAAAAAGTTAGGGCCACGAATTTACACCCAATTTGGGGTTTTTTCCGTGAGGGTTCAATCCACAGCTCCATATATTGGACCTGTAACTTCTCCTCTATAGATATATTATTACAGCAACATTGAAGTATGTACAATGAATAATCCAAATGTTATTCCGATACAATTTTGATAAGTTTCAATGAGAATTGGTGTATATTCAGTAATGAGAATATTTGAAAATTAAGTATTGCATCTCAACTGTAATTATTTAAAGTTCTTACGAATAGAAGATCCCTTCTAACTGATTGTATATATAGAAAATAGGAATAAATAACGTGTAAAGCAATTCCTGTTTATGGGGATTTTAATTTAATTTCACACTTTTTAATCGTATTTTTTGTATTTCAATCACAATCAATCAGAATCGATGAACATTTATTAGCGAGGTAGGATTTTCAGCGTTCGAGGAGGGTTTTAAGCGGGCAGATTTTAGTTTAACCCTACCTTCGACGGATTGAAGGAGGTTCTAAACAGACACTACGTTGAGTCTAAGTTTTGTAAATCGGTAAATTTCGAATACTTTTAGCGTCAAGATGGGTCTGATATTGAATTGAAATAGAACCTACTTTACTATCTTTAAATCCTTCGTAGAATTTAAAGTAGGTCTCAAATTTCGACTCGGGTTCTTGGATAAAAGACAAGAATCTGATTTTTCTGTACACACAAAGCACAGATGAATGCAAAGAAATGAATCAGTGTATTTAATTTTGTTCACAAATGTCATAGTTGCGAATATTACTGGCAATTGAATTTCATTGGTTTTGCAACATGTATAGGTATGTCATAATATAATTATCGTAATTTTGAACCTGCTGTATTTTCTTACTAAGATTTTCCCGTAATCGAAAAGAGAAATAATGTATATGTAACTATTTTTGGTTTCTCTGCTTTATGCGAATACAACATTTTTTCATCCCAAAGTGTTCAGTGATATTTTCATGGATTTTCACGTATGTACATGTTGAAATATTGCAAATAGTTGAATCTTGATTTTGAAATTCATACGATTAAGAAAATTAAGGGACTTATACTAAGACGATGCTGAGAAATTTGGAAAATAAACGTCTACCGACTGGTTGATATAACTTCAGAAATTTAAGAAAACTTGTTGTGTTGCAATCGAACAAGCTTCTTTCTCATAAAACTGAGTGTGACAAAAAGTTTCGTGACATGAGAATATATTCTAGTTGTACTTGATATAATTTTTGTTGAAATTTTACGATCACATTTTAGTAACTAATTATTTATTATTAACATTATGTTAGATCGAAACAACACGAATCTTATTGCGACCTTCGTACTGCGACAAAAAAATTACTTTGGTCTCGCTTGAACTCCCAAAATCCTTCCGGATTCCATCCGGAATGATGTGAAGCACTTCTTTGGATTTTTGATGCTAGATTACTAGAAGTATCAAGCCTTAAGATCTGCGCGATAAACATGAGTATTATTTCAGCTGGAAGCTAATTTCATATTTCAGCCACGTATAAATTGACATACTGATTATTTTCACGGTTCAAGATGCAGGATGTTGATAACTAAATTAACGCCTGTTTAGTTTCATATGTTTGGGCAAAAGATTAGTTTTCTTCGAATATAGTTGCTTTCTCGTGCACTTGAAAAATATTGAAATTAACACGATATTAATTCGGAACTACACGGATGGCATGCAATATTTTTAATTCGGAAGAGAAAAAAATAGCACAATGTACAAGCATTTTTGGAAATATTGTATTTCTCATCCTTCAATGATCCGCGAGTAAAAGAAACTGCAATAGTTTATCAGATCTTTGGCCAAAGGTAAAAGACAAGCCCAAAATTATTTAAAATAATAATTTCTCACTTATGAATGATCACAGTCAATTAACCTAATACCGGAACAATTTATTTGCGGCATAAGAATTTATTGATTTTCTACGACTAAGCTAGATTCGGAGGTGCAGATATTAATGATCGAAAACTGATCAAATCGGTATGCCGATATTACGTGAACTTTTGAACCGATCAATTTCTCCACTCTTATCAATCCGTTAATTGGTATTTTAGATAACTGGTGTCATAGACGACTAACATTAGACAAACAATAAATTATATACGACTTGTAATATTAATTGATCAAACACTTTGGTGAAGGCATGTTTAAAAAAAATAACGATGACGCAAGTGCATCTGGTAAATAAATGATATTGATCATTTACCTTAGGCCACGATCAACTAATTCTTCTTCTTTGGTATGAATTAGAAGTATATAATAGAGCGGTTGGAATGCATCGAAGTTGAGATTGGTCGCCGGTTTTGACCGTAGAATCCAAATCGGACGGAGCGCAGTTCGGTATGCATAATAATTTAAATCCAAGTTCGCCACGGCACGGATGAAACTGATATCACGTCAGGTGTTGACCTGGGCCCATTATGACTTCACACTACCGAAACGGAACAACAGCGCGACCAGACATTGGAGTCACGCCAGTCGATACTAAACTGAGAGAAATTTCCAGTTCCGGTTACCGCTCAGTCCTTAACTATTTTCATTTTTTACCACAATTGAAAAACATAGTTCTAGGTACAAAATGAAAATTAGTTTTGTAGTTGTTACCAGAAAGTCTAGTATCCGTTACTATTCTTTCTCATTACGATCACTGTTACTATATTTTCTTGTAACTGTTGCGAAATTTTAATGCTTGTGCAACAATAAATTGACGTTAAAGCCTTGTTTAGCTAAAAAGAAGAGTAAACATCGCAAACTGATTTTTCGTTGCAATTATCAAAAAAGGTTCGACAATAGCGCAAAATGGTTACGCGTACCTCGTTTTTCGTAATTCCAACAATATTCAAACAGTTTTTTTAACGATACATGTTTTGCTGAATTCTTTTAGTTAGTGTAACAAATGAAACTTTTCTCAGTGTTCTACGACAATCAGTCCGTTAGCATCGTTGATTTAAAGTTCTGGGTTTCGAACAGAAGTGTGGCGGCCTAGGGTTGATATAATCGATGCCAGTTACGAACATAATTTCGAATCAACTTCACAAGACCTTGCATTTCAACTCTGCAGACGACTTTTCAACGGATACTAACAGTGAGATGTACCGAAGTGAAATTTTAAGCTGCTCCTACGCTCGCGATAATCTTTTGACACGTAAAAGGTATACAGTTATCTTGTTCAGACAAAGAGAGCATTGAAGCACCCCAAGGAGCACCAGTTGTATAAATTTTATGTCGGCTCACGCAAGCTGTCGACGAGATAATAATACTAATTTAAAGAGAAATTTTTTATTCTCACCAAAGTCAAACCTTAGCTCCGATTTTATCGAAACGGCGATACCGAATCCACAAAACGTTTTTTTTTTTTTTCGTTTCTCGTTAAAATTTTATCACAGTCCGTCTACTCGAATACATTCACTCGAGACCTACGTAATAGAGCTTATAAGTCAATTTCTTTCGGAACACGAAATGCTGATGCACCTGATAGTTAGTGCCTTGAATCGCAGCGGTGAAAAAAATTATAACCGGTTCTGTGAGAAGAAACCGCATTTTGGTTCTTCTTTATCTCCTTGCATACGATTAAAATTTTTTTTATCCAAGCTCGACTCGACCGCAGACATGTCACTCGTACAATTCGTCTGTAAATGTAGGTATGAAGAAAGAGTACCTGACCTAACCCAACTGACGTCAGATATAAACGGCCATCCACCTTGTGACTGGCCAAAAAATTCTAGAAAAATTGTTCTCAACGTTTTAAGAAAATACCGGCCATTTAAGATAAATGCTACAAGCGATCATTAGCAAGTTTTCAGAAGCATTTAAAAATGCACAGGATGTACAGTCAGCTTGAAAACGTGTAGAAATAAAAATGAAACAATGAAGATTTAAAAAGTAAAACTGAAGTCAATCAAGTTCTCTAAATATCTTTGAAAAGGTTTCCGCGATCCAGAAAAAATGTAATAATTTAATTACGACGGTATCAACATTTTGTTAATAACGTCGTCAAATAAATTGCATTATTCTAATACTCTTTTAGTGAAAAATCAACACAGGTAGTTATATTTCAATGAAAAACAACATGTTCAACTTGACTAATAACTTGAGTCGACATGCGTGATTTTTCTAAAGGCATCAATTATTATCTGCAGCGTGCATTTACCAGGTTTTCCTTCATTCCAGACAGTACAGAAACTTGTATTCGAAGTGGATGCAAGTGTCGCTAGTCATGTTAATTCAATATAAAACCATCACCGTTTTCGCGAAATACATCATTCATACAATTTTTTGTCTTGACGTTAAGCTGGCAAGATCGAGAAAAAACTCAAACGATACGGAAACTTATAATATTCTTGTAAGAATACCGATAAAGTACATCAAAGCTGTATTTCAGTAAAGTGTAAGTAAATCACTCGAATAGATAAAACGACCCGAGGCTTATTTCTAATTACTAATCATTGCAACGTCTTGCTCAGTTGTTTAAATTCCTTTAGTGAATGTGTGCATGGTATTCTCGTAATTGAGCAATGTAAAAAATAAAATTAGCTTTTGACGTGTGTTTGAAAAGTTCATGAATCATTCGTCAAACATTCATTTCTTTATTGACTACCAAAAACTTGAGTCGATTAAAATTATTATTCGAAATAACGGCTCAATTCGTCTTACAATTAGACAGATTTCTTCTTGAACTCGTTGGTTTGTTAAAGAGAATCGATAGTAGACGACAAACTTGTGATTCAGAATAAATACATTATTGTTACTGTAAATCTAACTCATTGTCAGACGATCTTTGAAGAATTGACTCATGAATAAAACTAGTTATTGCCGTATTAATCAGAATTAACCAAATTCCATATGGATTTTTCGATAAAAAACAACGTAAAAATATCATTTCTCCGAAGTTAATAACGAAGTGAAACAATGCTTCGGTAATATTTCCTGCGTGACGGGAACTTTTTTAGTTACGTCTAACTAGATTGGATCAAACGAGACTCTGAGCCTTTGTTTTACGACGTTGTTGTTTCAGGCAATTCTTGACCTGACTGTACCTCCCGTACACATCCTCAAAATCATTATACGATAATGAAAAAAGCTACACGCAAGCCGGAGCAGCCACTGCGGTACATCTGAGGTTTTGGATTCCGTGACGTTTCGTCAGGCGGAAGTATATCCTGGAGTTACATTTTCCAGGCGGAAATTCTAAATTTCATGGGGACAAGCTGCAGAGGCTGCAAGGTGGTACGAGAAGGAAACGAAGAGGGGGGAGGAGCGCATTAAGATGCAGAAAATATTTAGGCGTGCCCCTCACGTTCGTCCGCTCTCCTTAAGCCGAGGCAAACGGTCATATCTGGCCGAAAGATGAGATCTCGAAAGAAATTACATATCTTCTTCTTCTTTCGAGGAACCAGGAAAACACCCATAGAGCGATAGGCCGCCGGACACCATCATCGAAATGCCGTTCACGTCCGTGCGTTACGGCACCCTCTTGCTCCAGAACGATACCGTTATATATTTTCGAAAAAAACAAAAAAGAAAAAAGGAAAAGAAAAAAGAAATATACGGCGGCAAAAAACCACGCCATCCTGCCGGACCCTCGTCTCGATGCATCCGTCCGTCTGCCGTTTTCTTTTTCTCATACCTACTTGCACCGTTCTTCTTTCTCTTCTCTTTCACCTTTAATGCGCCTCTTTTACGTTCCCTCGCGATTCAGCATTTTTTCACCTCCGGTACTCTACGCCATCCTCTTTATTTTTATCACGTGTCTACGCGTGCTTTAAGCCCGCCTCTGGCCATCTTCTCTTTCATCCTCCCTCTCATCCCCTCTCTGTCGTCTCGACTGTACGATTCCAGTTTCACTTTGAGGTAGGGAAAAGGAGGGAAGAAGCATCGCGGGACTAAATTTACCTATTTATCCATCTCTCCTTCGGCACATCTATATATCCTTTCTTTCTGCGATGCGACGAATATACACGAGACTCGCTAGTACGCCGTTACACCGAATTGGCCCCTTTTTTGAATATCCCGAGACGCAGTAGAAACACGGAAAAAAATAAGATGAGGAACGACTGAAACGCAGCCAGTGGTAGGTAAACAACTTTGGATGTACAATTCATGCGGTTATTTTTCTTTTTTCTTGTCTGAATTTAACACATCCTCAAACTTGATTGCACGCAGCTCGTATTTTTGTTTGCCTCGAGCGACGTATACAACGAAAATTCTCAATTTCTGATTAAAAAATAATGAATTAAAGTGCGTGCAAATTATCATCTAGACATTGAGACAAACAAAAGCTGAACTTTCGCCAGTCCAACAAGCAGCCGCCAGGTGTCACTGGCGCTCAACGCTCCCGTAAGAGAAGAAGTTGGAAAGTTTAAAAGTGATAACCGGTAAGTCAGGTTGCGCCAATCGTTTTTGATTGAAACAACAGAAAGTGTTTGGCATTTATTCAGCACGTAGTCATGTTTCCGTTGCTAGATTAGTATAACGTAATACATTTTACGAATAAAAGTATTAGTTTCATTTTCAAGCTCATTACGTTATGACCGATCGTTGATTAATTCATGCACTTTACAGAGTGTTATAACAGCCATTTTAAAAATTGGTTTCATTCAATCAAACGTAAAGTTTTTTTTTTCCTTCGCATAAATTACCGGAATGTCAAAACTCCTTGCACAGCTTTAAGCCTAAAAAAACACGTCTGATTTTATTTTATTTTTTCTAATTTCTCAACACACTTCATTCGCCCACGCTGAACACGTGCGCGTGTGATAAATTAACATAAATATTCGAGTACTTAAATCTTCCGTGCCATAAAGAAATTCTGAAAATTTATGTATAAATGCGAGAAAAATATTTTGTTGTAGAAGCTGAGTAGAAAAAAGAAAAAAAAATGAAAAACTGGCGCGCTCTACCCTTTTTATATTAGTGCATTAGATGAAACTCGTGTTTGAATCATAATTAGTTTCAATTTTTTTCGTCGTACAAAATTTTATCCGGATACTCTGATACGCGCGTTTTACCTTATCCTCGGACGAAAATATTTCTAAACTCTTCTGCAATAGCATACGGGATGAATTTTTTTTCACGATACAGGAGCGACGTACAGATGAATAAATATCAGCAATATTGCAAATTATAAGACCGAACGACATACGCAAAGGAAAGTTCCAACCTAGTTTTTGGCCGCATCACCTTCGCTTGCGGGCAGATGAGAAAATACCCAGAAATGACGTCACACCTCCGTGATTCGAATTCGCATCGACTGGCCGGTATGCGTGTATACTGCAAAATTAGGCGAATGACACGTCGGGTTGAAAAATAACCGATGGCAGTGAATTGAACTACGCAGTCTGGGTGAATAGGCGATGGGACTGTTTTACGAGCAGTTAAAATGTACGCGACGCTTTGACCGCGGAAGCATGCCCCACAAGATTTTGGTCGTGTTGTAATAGCATAATAGAACGACCGCGGGCAAGGACTGCGTGCGCGATAGTCATATAGGCTCGTTACAAAATTTAGGCCAAAAAGTCACCGCTGTGTGTATAACCGTAAATTTATACGTAAATGGCGCGTGCTAAGAACCGTGGCCTCTTCGGGAGCCGGACATACGACTGTAGCGACTCTGGGTCAACTAAGCGATTAGCTAATTTAGCTCCTCAACATTTCTCACGAGGTGGACAGACACGTTTCGTGTAAGACGTAATTATTTGAATTGTAAATTTGCTTTCCATAAGTGTCAGCCTGTTACTGGGGCAATGGGATTTCGCTGAATTCTTTATTGCGAATCAGGATCCGCCAGCTAAGTGCCCGAGCCTCTCGATACATTATTTATCCCCGAATACACCAAGCTTCCCATCTTATTCATGCTAAATTTCTCGGCCCCCTTGCCTCGCTCACGGTCCGAGGAGCTTAATCGCTGAAAATGTTTATTTATATACTTTCAAAGAACCGCGTATGGACCTGGACGAAACGGAGGAAAAAAATTTACGTCAATTTCTTTTTTATTTGTTTATTTGTTTATTTATTTATTTATTTTTTTTTGTATTATTTTTATCCGCTTACGTAGTTATTCGTATTTGATGATTTTTTTGTTTTTTTTATTCTTCCTCATTTGCGTGACCCAGAAACTCGAGGTTCAGCGAATTGATGAGCTTATGGAAAAATACGTATAGGTACGCCGTAGCTGTATATACGTACACGTATTCTCGAATTTTCGAAAGCTATAAACAGACACCAAGCCACAAAGCAAGCACCGTGACTTTGACATTTCACATTCGTATTGCGGGTAAATGGTTAATTACTGTGCCAGTGCAGTTTTAATTTTCGCTTTGTCAATTACCGCTATTAAAACTGCATTTGCAGCTTGAGTGACAATTAGCATGTTATATCAGAAAGAAACATTAACGTAGGTATGTAGTTTCTTTCAATTAATTATCATTAGTTCAATTAGTGATATTCAGTAAGCTTATTTCTTATTCGTAACTGGATGGCTAATAAGTCGCGTACTTGTATTGTTCAAGGAATTATCACCGTCAATCCTGATCTTATTCGGTGCGTTTTGGATCAAATTATATTTGGCAGCGAGATAAATTCAAAAAGAAAAAAAACGTTTTTACATCTAATTTAGATACGCCAAAATTATTGCGTTTTTGAGTTTCAACAGGTTTTAAAGCTGGTTTACTGGTGGAAAAAAAAGGAAAGAAGGGGACATTTATTTATACCCATACTACCGATAATGTGAAATGTTCAGTTTCGTCACTTGAATGCCTCTACTGTGGAATCTACAAAAATCAAAGATCAGGATCAAATTTCGCGTGTTCCAAGTTTGAAGTATTTCGATTCATCGAAAAAATACTGTTTGGCTCTTGTTGTCGAATCGGAGAAAAAGAGGCTGCGCGAAGTTTATTTTAGCGGGATGATTTAAGATTTGAAATGATATAAAGTCTAAACTTGAAATGCAATAATAATGATGAACTTACTTCCTGGCTCAGAACAGCCCTCGAATAGATTCACTTTAGAACGATTATCTATAAAAAAATTTCTCTTCGAGATTCTTGACCTCACTAGTTATATTAAAATGAGACATACTGTATAATTTCTGCACTTCATAAAGCACTCATCAATTCTCATAATAGCTTATAAAATACACCAAACTTATGAGTTATTTTGACGGTTAATATTTTCATTCAATTCCACCATTTTTCCGTAACACATTTCAACACTGATTTTACCTGACTGAAATCACTGTGAATATGTTTAAAACTGTATCGACGTTCGATACCGTAAAAAAATAAATCTCACAATTTTGTTACCTACGCATTTCGT